>NC_052307.1:29761736-29959236 GCF_016432855.1 Salvelinus namaycush
GTGTGCGTGTGTGTGTGCGAGAGAGAGAGAGAGAGAGAAAGAGAGAGAGAGAGAAAGAGAGAGGGTGAACCAGAGGACAAGGTGGGGCAGCACGCAAAGCTCCCCTAACGGTGACCCCAGCACACACTCGGCTCTCTGCCAGGGGGAAATGGATTGAGCAGACTTCTGTCTGAACCAGTGGTGTAGTTCTGACCCAGATACACACCCTCATGGGAACCAAAACAGCGAAGAAGTTTAGCCTCGCTCTTCATGGCTCTTAGTATCGCTGTTTGCCTCATACATCGCTGGCTCTACCTTGAACTCCACTACATCTACAGTATATACCTTACAGTAGCATCCACCATGTCCCCTTTAAATCAGGAGCTGTAAGATATCGACCTCTACATTGGAGACAAGTATAGCTAAAAGGACATGGTGCTTCATAGACAGAATCTCTGCTGACTTGTATTGACATTATAACCTCTGACCCCTGAACATGACTCCTGACACAGGTGTGTCAGGAATGTACACTAGCCTACACAATACTGTGCTTATGGTGATGTTGATGTCATAAATATGATAGATGACACAGAGGCTGAAGCAGTCAGCAGTTTGTTCACCCCTCACACACAACTCACCGCATTATCACACACAAACACTCAAACACAAAAGCAGCATGTCCTGCAGACTGGGCAAGCTGACTATTTGCAATATATTCTGTGTTTCATAACTCCGGCCAGTACACTATTATTATGCTACTGTTATTACAGAGCCGCTGCTTGGTTTTGATAATCTGGACGAAATACAATAAGCAAGTGGAATAGTAATAATAACAATATTTTACCAGCTCACATTGCACTCCTCTCCAGTGGTGGAAAAAGTACCCAATTGTCAAAAGTAAAGTTACCTAAATGCAGTAAAATACTACTTCAGTAAAAGTATTTGGTTTTAAATATACTTAAGTATCAAAAGTAAATGTAAAAGTATGAATAATAAATAAAAAAATCCTTATATTAAGAAAACGAGATGGCACAATTTTCTTGTTTTTTAAATTTACGGATAGCCAGGGGCAAACTCCAACACTCTGACATAATTTACTAACAAAGCATTTGTGTTTAGTGAGTCTGCCAGATCAGAGGCAGTAGGGATGACCAGAGATGTGTGTGAATTGGACCATTTTCCCATCCTACTAAGCATTCAAAATGTAACGAGTACTTTTGGGTGTCAGGGAAAATGTATGGAGTAAAAAGTACATTATTTTCTTTAGGAATGTATTGAAGTAAAAGTAAATGTTCTAAAAAATATAAATAGTCAAATAAAGTACAGATACCCCAAAAAATGACTTAAGTAGTACTTTAAAGTATTTTTACTTTGTACTTAAGTACACCACTCAATATTTGATCACATTATTATTTAGCATTGACATAAAACAGCCAGACAGTAATATGATGGAGGCCCACTGATATGAAGGAAATAGGTTTTGTCCCATTGTTTCTGTAGTGTGTGTGTGTGTGTGTGTGTGTGTGTGTGTGTGTGTGTGTGTGTGTGTGTGTGTGTGTGTGTGTGTGTGTGTGTGTGTGTGTGTGTGTGTGTGTGTGTGTGTGTGTGTGTGTGTGTGTGTGTGTGTGTGTGTGTGTGTGTGTGCTGAGTGCTGTCTGGGGCAGTGACCTCTGCCCCAGTGTTCCTTTAGATCAAGCTCAACTCAGGACACCTATCTTCCTCCAGCAGGACCCTCTCTTGTCTAAACACAGATCTGAAGATATGACAGAGAGAGAGAAAGAGAGAGAACTGTCGTTGTCATGTTTCTCTTTCTCTCGAACGGGTGACTTCAACTGTCACAGAAACCCTGAAGAAAGAGCATCAAACAAATGAAGCTCCCGAGTGGAGCTGAAGGACGGGACTGAAAACAAACAAAGGATAACTATGTAAAATATACTGTGTCTGTAAAATGTGTTTAGTATGTATAAGCTGGAAGTAGAAGCCTAAGTATTGTTGTCCATTAGTTTACTGGTAGGGTTAGGGAAAAATAATACATGGAAATACATGGAAAAATACAAAAAATGTATATGGAGGATTGGAAATAATGCCGACAGTTACATTGATGGAAGCCACAACCTATCTGCAATATTAAAGCTGATCTACGCCACCACCCAAAAAAAGGAAGGAAGCTCCTCTTTCTATCTCTCTACAAGAAACCTCTCTCTCTCTCTCTCTCTTTCTCTTTCTCTCTTTCTCTTTCTCTCTTTCTCTTTCTCTTTCTCTTTCTCTCTTTCTCTCTTTCTCTTTCTCTCTTTCTCTCTTTCTCTTTCTCTCTTTCTCTCTTTCTCTCTTTCTCTTTCTCTCTTTCTCTTTCTCTCTCTCTCTCTCTCTCTCTCTCTCTCTCTCTCTCTCTCTCTCTCTCTCTCTCTCTCTTTCTCTCTCTCTCTCAATTCAATTCAATTCAATTGACTTTATTGACATGGCAAGTTCATTATTACTTACATTGTCAAAGTATACATATCGAAAAATAAAAATCAAATATATATGTATATATATACAAAATATATATATATATTTATATATAAATAAATGGTGGGACCAACAGCAATAATAACAGTAGTAGTGGACATGGGATTACCATTAACAACAACTACAACAACAATATTAATCAGAACAACAATAAATTAAAGCAACAGTAGTAGACCAGTGTCAATATGACTTGAGAAGACATATGACCTGGTATGAAAGACAAAACAAAACTAAGCTAAATGGGAAATATTATCAACATTACTTTGCATTTTTCACTGGCTGTCCCTCAGGTTGTGGCAGGAGGACACATATTTGGCTGCCAAAACTGCACATTTTGGCTTTTCACCCAATAAATATTTGATTTTTTCTTCATCTTTTATAGTTTCAAATTCTTTGTATTGAGTTATAATTTTGGGAAAGAAATATGCTTTTAGGTCTGAGTATTTGTCACAGTGTAGTAGGAAATGCACCTCTGTCTCTACCTCTCCCCTGGAGCAGAGTGAGCACAGCCTGTCCTCTCTGGGCAGCCAGGTCTCTCTCTCTCTCTCTCTCTCTCTCTCTGGTGGTAGAGTTTGGGTGTTTGTGGATCAGGGGTGTGTTTGTAGATCAGGCGTGTGTGTGGATCAGGGGTGTATGTGAGTGGATGCACACACTTAGACAAACACAATAAATAAGGCAGGTTTTTCACAGTGGAGTGGTTGAGAGAGGTCTATGCGGGGTTCACACACACACACACACACACACACTGACACAGATGCACACACGCAGACCCAGCTGCAATTTGAGTGGAGTATCATTGAACAGCATATATTGGTCTTCCTGGGTGTCTCAGCTCATGCCTCTGTGTGTCTGTATGCTAGGAAGCTAAACGCTGTACACTCACAGCTGTGGTCACCTACTGACAGTTACTATGTTGTGTGTGTGTGATAGACAGGATGAGCTGTACCCAGGTGCATGGCTGGAGGGGGAATGGAGAAATGGGGGAGAGGAAAAGGGAAGAGAGAGAGAGCGAGAGAGGGGACGGTTACCAGTTGGGGCCTGGGTTTGTGTTTGGGTGTGAGGGGGTCGTAAAATCATAGGAGAGCAGAATGCTGAGCTACACACACACACACACACACACACACACACACACACACACACACACACACACACACACACACACACACACACACACACACACACACACAAACTGAATTCTACATAAACTTACCACCTGCACCTGCTTCTCGACACCACATCACCACACAACTCACCCTCACACCAATATCCCCTTCTTCATCACAAGTGCACCAGTTCACAAGATCATCCTCGGCCTCCCATGGCTCCAACGCCATAACCGGTTGGTTATGGTTGAGGATGAGAATCACGGACTGGTCACCCGAATGGGGGAGGACCTGTTTTACTGTTCCCTCTCATGTTGTTGCCCCTGTGGTCTGGGACGTAGATGTGGACATCTCTGGGCTCTGCAGAGGGAACCCGCTCCCACTACCTGTCCTCCTGAGCGCATCTACATTCCCACAGGGATAAGGGAGCGCCTGGGCACACACAGCTGTCGTCGTTGGACATCCTGGAATCACCCATACTATCCAATATCTCTCCGAGAAGTATTGGTGGCCCACCTTGGCACAGCATGTTATTCAGTACATCAACTCCTGTTCTGAGTGTGCTCAAACTAAGTCCCCCCAGCACGCCTCAGCAAGGAAGCTCCTTCCCCTTCCCGTGCCTCAGCGTCCCTGGTCTCATCTGTCCATTGACTTTGTTACCGATCTCCCCTCCTCTGAAGGTTTCACCATCATTCTGGTGGTTGTGGATAGATTTTCTAAATCCTCTCGTTTTATTCTTCTCTCTGGTCTCCCTACTGCTCTCCAGGTCGCTGAGGCACTATTCCAGCAGGTCTTCTGACATTATGGCCTTCCGGAGGACATTGTCTCCGACCATGGGCCCCAATTCACATCACGGGTATGGAGAGCCTTTATGGAGAAGCTCGGGGTCACAGTCAGCCTCACTTCCGGGTATAGGCCTCAGTCCAACGGGCAGGTGGAGAGAATGAACCAGGAGCTGGGGAGGTCCCTGAGGAGTCAATGCCAGGACCTGCAGGGAGAGTGGGCCCGATTCCTTCCATGGGCGGAGTACGCCCAGAATTCGTTACGTCACTCCTCCACCGGGATGACTCCCTTCCAGTGTGTTCTGGGTTTCGAGCTGGCTCTGGCTCCGTGGATCCCGGGCCAGACCGATGCTCCTGCGCTGGATGAGTGGTTCAGGTGCGCAGAAGAAGTGTGGAGCGAGGCTCACGTCATGTCATGTCACGTACTGTCATGTCTACTTCCGCTCTTCCCCTCCGGCGTTCGACGTTGCCGGTTTATTAACCACCGGTCCTGGGAATCATCATTACGCACACCTGTTCTCCATTACCTCACGCATTACCTCCCCTTTATTTGGCAGTATTGTTTCTGTTTCTGTTTCTTCATGTCTAGATGCTACTCCTACGTCGTATCGTTCCATGTTCGTTGTTATATTAAACTTACCACCTGCATCTTCTTCTCGACTCCCAGCGTCTACGTTACAGGATAAAACAACTAAAACAATCCTCGGTACACAATACCCCATAATGACAAAGCAAAAACAGATTTGAATTTTTTGGGGAAAATGTATTAAAAATAAAAAACTGAAATTACTTATTTACAAGTATTCAGACCCTTTGCTATGAAGCTCAGGTGCATCCTGTTTCAATTGATTATCCTTGAGATGTTTCTACAACTTGATTGGAGTCCACATGTGGTAAATTCAATTGATTGGACATGATTTGGAAAGGCGCACACCTTTCTATGTAAGGTCCCACAGGTGACAGTGCAAAAACCAAGCCATGAGGTCAAAGGATTTACATTTTTACTTTTTAATTTAACCTTTATTTAACTCTGAAACAAATTCTTATTTACAATGACGGCCTACCCCAGCCAAACCCGAACGACGCTGGGCCAATTGTGCGCCGCCCTATGGGACTCCCAATAAAGGCCGGATGTGATGCAGCCTGGATTCAAGCCAGGCACTGCCATGATGCCTCTTGCACTGAGATGCAGTGTCTTAGACCACTGCACCACTCAGGAGCCCTGGGGAAGGGTACCATCATACCATCATTCTTAAATGGAAGAAGTTTGGAACCACCAAGACCTTTCCTAGAGCTGTCCGCCTGGCCAAACTGAGAAATCGGGGGAAAAGGGTCTAGGTCAGGGAGGTGACCAAGAACCCGATGGTCACTTTGACAAAGCTCTAGAGTTCCTCTGTGAAGATGGGAGAACCTTCCAGAAGGACAACTATCTCTGCAGCACTTCACCAATCAGGCCTTTATGGTAGAGTGGCCAGACGGAAGCCACTCCTCATTAAAAGGCACATGACAGCACGCTTGGAGTTTGCCAAAAGGCTCCTAAAGACTCTTAGACCATGAGAAACAAGATTCTCTGGTCTGATGAAACCAAGATTGAACTCTTTGGCCTGAATGCCAAGCGTCACGTCTGGAGGAAACCTGGCACCATCCCTATGGTGAAGCATGGTGGTGGCAGCATCATGCTGTGGCTATGTTTTTCAGCGAGAGGGACTGGGAGACTAGTCAGGATCGAGGCAAAGATGAACGGAGCAAAGTACAGAGAGCTCCTTGATGAAAACCTGCTCCAGAGCGCTCAAGACCTCAGGACAATGACCCTAAGCACACAGCCAAGAAAATACAGGAGTGGCTTCGGGACAAGTCTCTGAATGTCCTTGAGTGGCCCAGCCAGAGCCCGGACTTGAACCTGATCGAACATCTCTGGAGAGACCTGACAGAGCTTGAGAGGATCTGCATAGAAGAATGGGAGAAACTCCCCAAATACAGGTGTGCCAAGCTTGTAGCGTCATACCCAAGAAGACTCAAGGCTGTAATCGCTGCCAAAGGTGCTACAACAAAGGACTGAGTAAAGAGCCTGAATACTTATGTAAATGTGATATTTCAGTTTTTATGTTTATTAAATTAGCAAAAAAAAAAAAAAAGAGTTTTTGCTTTGTCATTATGGGATATTGTGTTTAGATTGATGAGGAAAAAAAGCAATTTAATCAATTTTAGAATAAGGCTGTAACCTAACTTGAAAAAGTCTAAGGGTCTGAATACTTTATATGACTGTATATGGCTACAGGGTGTTATGTGATTAAGGCACAGCCAGAGGGAGAGTGAAGCTGTGAAATATGAATGTTCTCATTAGCACAGTTCCACTGAGAGTTCGTTAATGTTTCAGGCCAAACGAGCATTTAATGTGTGACATGATTTAATGAGATGATCATTCTACACTCTCTGTCTCGCTTTCTCTCTGAGATTTTTTTCCCCCAGTCCCAATTCTCTGGTCTTTCTCCTGAAGAGTGCATTTGTGTACTCATTTGAAAGCTTTTGAGTGTTATAAGTATGGGCAGAGGAGTTTCCACCCTATATTCTTAAACTGGCAGGCCTTTGATGCTGGTTTGACTCTTTGGTCCGCTGCAGAGATAGACAACATTACAATTATTACAGACAGGCTATCAGGGACATGTGGTGATCTTGTTGACTGAGATTGTATGACTGGTATTGTTTAATGTTTTTTATGATTGATAGATAGAAATTAATAGAAAGCCTATTAGTCTTATGACCCTATTTCCACATGATTCCCTCGCTGTGTGTCTGTGTCTCAGTGTGGCAGCATTGATGTGAATTGACACATTGATTAAAAATATATCTGTCTGAATTATTCAGCATGTTATTTTAGTGTCAGCATGTGTGTGCGCTTGTGTGTGTGTATGTGCGTGCGTTCGTGAGTGAGTGTGTGTGTAGGTGTGTGTACGTGTGTACTTGGAGGTCAAGGGACTCACTGAAGTGTGGTTGTCACAGAAATCTGCTTGAATAATAATGAGTCCACAGCTGAGTCCCTCTGAGGGAGAGAGATAGAGGGGGGAGAGAGATACACACAGAAACATTCACATTGGAGCGATGATAACGTATACTGTAATGCATGTCTTTTAATGAGTAGCTCAACCTGACTGTCTGTCTGTCTGTAGCCGATGGGAAATACAACTTTCCATGTCTGACTAAAGCATCTCACTGAGACCAGGCTGTTTGTGTATGTGTTTGGTGTCCAGGGAGCAGTACAGTAGAGTCTGGAAGAACAGCTGTGGGGAGATCTGGGAACTGAGACATGGTTTTTCCACACACACACACACACACACACACACACACACACACACACACACACACACACACACACACACACACACACACACACACACACACACACTTAGTGTGCATTTCACATTATTTCATCAGCAGCAGTGCTGAGGATGTTTTCTTCACTAATGCGATACAAAGAAAATTTGCTTCTCAGCGAAAGAGAGAGAGAGAGAGAGAGAGAGAGAGAGAGAGAGAGGGAGAGTGGGGGGGGGGACTCATTAAAGAGACAATAGAGTTGAGGGTAATTCGATTTTTTTGCAAAACATGTTTCATATGCAGGATCCGCATCAGACATCATCAATGGAACTGTGATGCTGTGAAGGTGTGTGACAAGGGGTCTAACAATAAGAGTTGTGGTGTAATATTCTCTTCGGAACTAGTCTCCATAACAAAGCTGTTTGGATCTCAGTGGGACTCCAACACTCACGATGCCTTAGTCTGTCTCACATGTCAGGAGATGAAAGACATAGTACACTTGCGGCATGCTATAACACACTGCTCTTCTGTGGGGGACACACACACACTGGAGCTACAGTATGCTGTGTGAGCTGATTTACACTGTTTTCATCATCGTACCCTATACACTGAGTGTACCAAACATTAAAAACACCTTCCTAATTATTAGTTTACACCCCTTCAATTTCTCAGGCATGGAATCCACAAGGTGTCGAAAGAGTTCCAGAGGGTTGCTGGCCAATGTTGACTCCAATGCTTCACACAGTTGTGTCAAGTTGGCTGGATGTCCTTTGGGTTGTGGACCATTCTTGATACACATGGGAAACTATCAGTGGCGACCCGTCATTCAGGGCAGGTGGAGCAAATATATTTTGGGGGGGACTTGCCTGTTTTGCATGTTATTTTGACATTAATACATGTCACATATCAGTTTGCAAACAGGGTAAAAAAAATATAACATTCAGTTAATAAAGCCGCATACAAACATGGTCTCTTTTTTGTTTTCTTGAATAAGGCAGCTCCATAATACAGGTGTTTGTACATAATACAGTGCTTTCTATTGTGGTGGGGCAAGCCAGAAGAAAATACGGCGCGTTGCACCATGATTGGCTCAGTGTTCTGTCACCCATTTGGACACCCTGTCACTACCAAGTCTAAGGGTAGAGCTAGAACATTCTAGCCCCTTGGGTGCTGCCGTAGAGTTACATTAGAAGTGCCCATCCAAGAAGGCTCAAGGTCATTGGCCACAGATAAAATTACGTCAAATCACTTTATATGTACAGTAGCTTTGATTGGACTGATCATGTCAACATCATACTTTAAAGAAAATTGCTAGCAGTCATCATCATGAATCAAGTCGACAATCTACTAGCAAATCATTTTTAATTTTTGTCACATGAAGATTAATAATGAAAATAAATGGTAGATAAAATGTATCGGTGCTCATCGGCCATAAACATTACACAACAAGTTGGAAATCGCAAATTCAACAATGAGTGGTTTGGAACGAATCAGTGACAGTGGCTAACTACAAGCATTACAAAGCAATCACTAGCCTGCTATTCAGTGGAGTGGCTGTATGGTCCCAAATCTGGGATGAAGTGGCTAATTTCCAAGTTTAAAATGATAAACATTCAACATTGGCCATGCTGTCAATGAAGCATGATTTGTGCCACGCTCAAAACAACTGTTAACTCGGAACTGTGAAAATTTGACTTCAGTGAGTTCAAGACAACTGGGAAGTTGAGCTCCGACTGGGAAAATATGTTTTGAACGGTCATCCAACTCGGAATTCTAAATCCGGCCTCTTTCTAGAGCTACGACCTGAAGAGCAATGACATCATCATGATTTGACGTTGTTTTTTTCAGAGTTCCTAGTTGTTTTGAAAGCACCATGAATCCAGAGAATGCCAAACTTTGATGAGAAAATTTTCCCATGAAGGACCGCCGCGCCACCTTCCAAAAATGTATTGTATGGTGCTGCATAAATAATGCAATATGCCAGGGAGATATGTATACTGTAGCTAAGAAAGTAATACTAAGTGTATGTTGTGTGGTAAGATGTTAGTAGTCCATGTGTCTCACCCTAATAATTTGCTATATTTACCCCTCTTAATTTCGCCTATTGTTCTGACTTAGTGGTGCACTTGTAGCCAAAAATCTGTTTTAGAGAAATCTAATCATCGAATATTGTAAGAGCTTTCATTGTCTGCTTATATGCCCCCTTTATTTATCCTACGGTTCTGACTTGGTGTACAGGGAGAACACTGTAAGAACGGCCCATGTTCTGAATTCTGTTGCTGTACAGTTCAAAAGTGCTAAACAAATAGTTATTTTGACTACGTCCATCCTCGCTCGCTCATTAATGTCTTAATCGAAATTACGGATTGCCTCTTATCCGCTTGACATCCCCTTATGCCATAGTTTGTACATCTCATTTGTCATTAGAAACCATATTTGTTTAAGCAAGTCAGCGATATCAGCTATGTTTTTTTAAAGGCAGGTTAAATAACAAATGAGGCTGAATGAACTGTTTCGCCGCCAGACAAGGCTCCGCTGATAGCCAGGTGTAGCAGTGGTAAGATGTTGGGACTGCTGTTGGGACAGCTTTATGAAGGCCCTAACAGTTTGTGGGCACCGTTTGTTACCGTTATAGTGCAATTCATGTATTGTTCAGTGTTGTGTTGTGTATTTGCTTCGTTGGCATGCATCCCACTTTTTTTTCCTCCCCCACCAAGATTTACATGCTAAAATCGCCACTGGAAACTATTGAGCGTTTAAAACCCAGCAGCATTGCAGTTCTTGACACAAACTGGTGTGTCTGGCACCTACTACCATAACCCGTTCAAAGGCACTTAAATATTTTGTCTTGCCCATTCACCCTCTGAATGGCACACATACTCAATCCATGTCTCAATTGTCTCATGGCAATAACAAAGAAATCTCCTCTCCTTCATCGACACTGATTTGAAGTGGAGTTAACAAATTACATCAATAAGGAATCATAGCTTTCACCTGGATTCACCAGGTCAGTCTATGTCATGGAATGTTTTGTACACTCAGTGTATGCTAATGAATTCCCCTGGGACTCGACTTTCTCCTCTCCTCTCAATGCTTCCCTTCTCATGAATGTTTCCACATTCAGGTGGGATGTGTGGACTGCTACTATCCCCCTCTCTGTGTGTTGTCTATGTCCCTGTCTCATAGCTGAGAATATGAGTGTGTGCACCCATTCTGTCTATCTGTACTATGGCGTTCTGTCTGAGCTAGATCCAGTCTGTCTGTTTGTTTTCCATTAGATATGCTTTGTTAAACATACACACATCATAACCCAGATTCCAATTATAAAGCATAATGACACGTATTTACACTGATTATAAAAGATTTAACATCCACATGAGATATAAAATGTACATAATCCAATGTGTAATATTCATTAGTGATATTCTAGCAATAGAAGCTGTCTATCTTTGTGTCTGCAGACTGTAGTGCTATTGGTTGGGGACTGGCATACAGTACTCTGATCTGTTGCCTATTGTGAAGACCCACACACACACACACACACGCACGCACACACACACGCTGTGGGTAATGAAATGTTTCACAGCTCGTTTGGCTTCTGCTCTTCAAAAAAGCTGCATGGCACTGAGTCTAAAACACAACTATTAGATCTATAATGACTCTCCTGCCTACTCCCTATGGAACTACACACACATACCCACGCATACACGCACACACACACACACACACACACACACACACACACACACACACACACACACACACACACACACACACACACACACACACACACACACACACACACACACACACACACACACACACACACACACACACACACACACACACATACACCCCCCCTGTTAAGTCTATGCATTATACATTCCACCCATCTGCCACTCAGAGCTCTCTATCCCATAGGGGGGCAGAGGAGGAGAGGGAGAAGAGAGGGGCTCCCTTCATCTGTTTTTAACAGCTGGAAAAAGGAGGGAAGGTTTAGCATGATCCTACAGATGTAGGATCTTAATTTGAGCCAGTTTGCTACAGTTTGAAAATAGTCCTGCAGCAACAGGAAATGGGAATTGTTAAGTGGATTATAATTAATGGATGTTTTTGTAAGGGATGATACATTTTTCATTAGGGCAAATCAAGTCTAAAATTTCAAAGAATGAATTACAAACTTTAGAAGCCTTCGCAGGAAATGATCATCAACAAAAGAGTGATCAAATTAAGATACAACATCTGTATTTAGAACTCTCTTTCTCCCCCAAACCCAGTCTCTTTCCCTCTCTCTCTATTCCCCCTCTCTCCTCCTTTCTCAGCCCTCTTTCTCTCAACGGCCTCTCCTCCTTTTCTCCTCTCTCTTAACCCCCCCCTCTCTCTACCCCCAATCCTCCCCTTTCTCTTATTCTCCATCTTCCCCCCTCTCTTCCTCTGTATATCTGTCAGGAGCCTGGCTGGTGGAATGTGAGGCCTTCACCTGTGTTTGGGCCTCATTAACAAATACCCAGAGAAATACAGTATGTGTCTGCTCTATGAGTGATTTATACACACACATACCGCCATCTCTTTCTCTCTCTCTAGCTCTCTCTTGCACACTCTCTCTCTCCTCTCCCTCTGTTTCTCTCTAGCTCTCTCTCCCTCCCTCTCTTTCTTTCTTTCTTTCTTTCTTTCTCTCTCTCTCTCTCTCTCTCTCTGTCTCTGTCTCTGTGTTCTTCTCTGCTCATATTCCTACATACACCTGCTTTGTCTGTCTGTATGTATGTCTGTGTTCCGTTCTCCGGGGGATCAGGAAGCTGCCTGGAGACCAGACCATCTGCAGCCTGGAGCCTCACTATACCTCTGATCTGATCCCTCCATCTGGGAGAGAGCGAGAGGGAGGAGAGAGAGACGTCTGTGAATGAGCCTGTCTCATTGTCTCAGAACCATGATGACTGTCATGAGATGCTGTGTTGCATCCTTGCAAGAATCAACTCAACCCACACCTCCACCAGGTGTGTTGCCTAACCTACACCTGTGTAACAACCCTGCCTCTGACTTTCTTTCTATAAGTGTGCAACAAGCTCTCACAGTCTCACTTCAGAATCCGACGTTTGTCCATAAACGTCAAATTTAGAAGGTTAAGTTTAACATTAATTCCAAATGTTTAAGGTAAGGGTTAAGGTTTGGGATAGGGTTAAACCAAAAACAACACAACTGTTACGTTTAGTTATGAATTCCAAATGGTTAAGGTAAGGGTTAAAGGTACACTTCAGGATTTTGTCAATGAAGCCCTTTATCTACTTCCAGGTGGCAGGTAGCCTAAGAGTTAGAGCGTTGGAACATCAACTTGAAGGTTGATTGTTCGAATCATGAGCCGGCAAGGCAGTTAACCCCCACAATAACTGGGGCTGATACATCTGATGTCGATTAAGGCAGCCCCCAGCACCTCTGTGATTCACTCACCATTGCTCCTAGAGGCTGGTTTTGAAATCATCTCCCGACGTCCTGGCTACCTGGACGGACGTCCAATTTTGCCTTAGATCTTGAGCAACTTGGCTGGTGTGTGTATACAGTGGGGTCCGAAATGATTGACACCTTTGATAAAGATTAGGAAAAATTACTGTTTAAAATAAATAATTCAAATACTGAGCTATACTGAACAAAAATATAAACGCAACATGCTACAATTTTAAAGATTTTGCTGAGTCACAGTTCATATAAGGAAGTAAGTCAATTGAAATAAATTCATTAGGCCCTAATCTATGGATTTCACGACTGGGCAGGGGCGCAGCCATATGGCCGACCCACTGGGGAGTCAGGCCCAGCCAATCAGAATGAGTTTTTTGTTCAGTGTATAATGTATAATAAAAAAATAGGGAAATTATATAATTTTATACTAATACAATTGCTCAGAGAAAGAGATTTTGTTTAGCAAGTAATACTTTTTTCTCTCAAAAAGGTAGGGTTCAAAATTATTGACACCCCTTTTTTCAATACCTTTCAATACCTCACCTTGCAAGGATAACGGCACTGAGACTTTTTCTAAAATGTTTTATGAGTTGGAGAACAAATTGGTAGGTGTCTTAGACCATTCCTCCATAAAGAATCCTTCCAGATCCTTGATATCCTTTATCTGTACTTATGGACTGCCCTCTTCAATTCATGGATGGGGGGGGGGGGGGGGGGGGGTGTGTGTGTGTGTGTGTGTGTGTGTGTGTGTGTGTGTGTGTGTGTGTGTGTGTGTGTGTGTGTGTGTGTGTGTGTGTGTGTGTGTGTGTGTGTGAGAGAGAGAGAGAGAGACACAGCTGCCCTGACAAACAGACACACAAACATTCATCCAATCCGACCACTAACTGCATGATTCTCCTCTGCCTTATTACATTCCTCAGCTGTTCCACTCAGTGTGTGAGTATGGTCTGGATGAGGACACAGGTTTTGTTGTTTTCAAGTGGCACTGTGCTGCTTTTATTAGTCATATGTACAGTATACTCATGGTATACATCGTCCAACGAAATGCTTACATGCAGGTTCCTTCTCGACAAGGCATCAACATTAAGAAATAGTAAAAAAAAAAAAGAATACGAACATAAAGTGAACATATATATAGATTTATTTTAGCATAAATATAATACAGGAAGGAACAATTTATAGTACAATATTTACACGTGTATTGAGGAAGGGGGGATGGGGGGCAAGTGTGAGTCTGGTAGCAACAGTTGTGATGTGTGCTAAGACGCAGAGATCAGAGCAGGTGGTCAGTCCATTTCAAGTGTTCAGCAGCCTGATGGCTTGTAGATAGAAAGTCATGCTCCGATACCGCATGCCCGATGGTAAGAGAGAGAACAGCTCGTGGCTGGATTGTGTGGGGACCTTGATGATGCTGCGTGCCCTCCTCAGGCACCATTTCGAGTAGATGTCACAGTGATGTGCTGGGCCATCTTCGCCACCTGCTAGAGGGCCTTGCGGTCGTGGATGATGCAATTCCCGTACCAGGCCATGATGGAACCGGTCAGGACGCTCAGAATGGTGCAGCGGTAGTATTTGGAGAGGACCCGGAGCGGCATGACACATTTCTTCAGTCTCCTTAGGAAGTAGATTTGATTTGATTTATTAGGATCCCCATTAGCCGACAGCTAGTCTTACTGGGGTCCGACATATAACGAAAAAGACATTACAGACAGAAGACTACATTTTACAGTGCCTTGCAAAAGTATTAATCCCCCTTGGCATGTTTTCCTATTTTGTTGCACTACAACCTTTAATTAAAATGTATTTTATTTGGATTTCATGTAATGCACATACACATAATAGTCCAAATTGGTGAAGTGAGATTTATTTTTTAAACGGAAAAGTGGTGCGTGCGTATGCATTCATCTCCTTTGCTATGAAGCCCCTAAATAAGATCTGGTGCAACTAATTACCTTCAGAAGTCACATAATTAGTTAAATAAATTCCACATGTGTGCAATCTAAGTGTCACACGATCTGTCACATGATCTCAGTATATATACACCTGTTCTGAAAGGCCCCAGAGTCTACAACACCACTAAGCAAGGGGCACCATGAAGACCAAGGAGCTCTCCAAACAGGTCAGGACAAAGTTGTGGGGAAGTACAGATCAGGGTTGGGTTATAAGAAAATATCCGAAACTTTGAACATCCCACGGAGAACCATTAAATCCATTATTAAAAAATGGAAAGAATATGGCACCACAACAAACCTGCCAAGTGAGTGCCGCCCACTATAACTCACGGACCAGGAAAGGAGGGCATTAGTCAGAGGGGCAGCAAAGAGACCAAAGATAACCCTGAAGGAGCTGCAAAGCACAGCAGAGATTGGAGTATCTGTCCATAGAACGACTTTGTCTTACACTCCACAGAGCTGGGTTTTACGGAAGAGTGGCCAGATAAAAGCCACTGTTTAAAGAAAAAAATAAGCAAAGCCATTTGGTGTTCGCCAAAAGGCATGTGGGAGACTCCCCAAACATATGGAAGAAGGTACTCCCGTCAGATTAGACTAAAATGTTGCTTTTTGGCCATCAAGGAAAACGCTACGTCTGGCGCAACACCATCCCCACAGTGAAGCATTGTGGTGGCAGGGACTGGGAAACTGGTCAGAATTTAATGAATGATGGATGGCACTAAATACAGGGAAATTCTTGAGGGAAACCTGTTTCAGTCTTCCAGAGATTTGAGACTGGGACGGAGGTTCACCTTCTAGCAGGACAATGATGCTAAGCATACTGCTAAAGCAACACTTGAGTGGTTTAAGGGGAAACATTTAAATGTCTTGGAATGGCCTAATCAAAGCCCAGACCTCAATCCAATTGAGAATCTGTGGTATGACTTAAAGATTGCTGTACACCAGCGGAACCCATCCAACTTGAAGGAGCTGGAGCAGTTTTGCCTTGAAGAATGGGCAAAAATCCCAGTGGTTAGATGTGCCAAGCTTATAGAGAAATACCCCAAGAGACTTGCAGCTGTAATTACAGCAAAAGGTGGCTCTACAAAGTATTGACTTTGGGGGGTGAATAGTTCTACACACTCAAGTTTTCTGTTTTTTGTCTTATTTCTTCTTTGTTTCACAATAAAAAATATTTAGCATCTTCAAAGTGATAGGCATGTTGTGTAAATCAATGATACAAACTCCCCCAAAAATCTATTTTAATTCCAGGGTGTAAGGCAACAAAATAGGAAAAATGCCAAGGGGGTGAATACATTCGCAAGCCACTGTACATACATTTAAAAACATTAACATGTAGTCAGTGTGTGTGTGTGTGTACATCAATCAGTTACACATACATGTAAGTACATACACGCAACAAGTAGGTCACATGGGGGAGAGGAGTTGTGCCATCAGGTGTTGCTTTATTTGTTTTATGAAACCATGTTTGCTGTTCATTTGCACTATATAAGATGAAAAATAGTTCCATACACTCATGGCTCTGTACTGGACATGGGGACTGTGAAAAGACCCCTGGTGGTATGTCTGGTGGGGTAAGTGTGTGTCAGTGCTGTGTGTAAGTTGACTATGCAAACAATTTTGATTTTCCAACACATTAATGTTTCTTATAAAGTCAGTATTTCCTCAACTCTTAGCCAAAAGTTTAAGTGGCTTCATTAGCTGTGGTTGCTGATGTGTATATGGTTGAATCATCAGCATACATGGACACACATGCTTTATTTAATGCCAGTGGCAGGTCATTGGTAAAAATAGAAAAGAGTAGAGGGCCTACGGTACACCACACTTTACTTGATTGACATTAGCGAAACTTCCATTAAAGAAAATATATTAGATAGATAGCTCTGAATCAACTATATGGCAGATTTTGAAAAGCCATAACATACGTTTTCTCAACAACAGGTTATGGTCAATAATATCAAAGACTGCACTGACGCTGTTGCGCCTTCATGACAAGAGTGGAGAATCTCTAAAACAATGGGTTAAAGTTATGTATTGTAACTCTAGGTGTAAAATAGTAAATATGGCTACATCTCAGAGTATTAAATTGTCAAGTGGAGAAAAACAAGGTTGTCCATTATCAGCATATGTATTTATTAAGGCCATCGAAACATTGGCTATTAAAATTACATTGAACAATAATATCAAGGGTCTAGAAGTCCAGGGCTTAAAATCAAAGGTGTCATTTTACACTTATGATTCATATTTTCTTTTAAATCCACAATTTAGATCCCTCCAGCATCATAGTGGATCCAGATAATTGTTCTAATATCTCTGGAATACAACCAAATTATGATGTGTACTGTTATGTATTGGATCACAAAAAAATACAACTTTTACATTACTGTGTAGTTTGTAAAATATACTGTTTCCATAAAATGTATATAGGTTCAGAACTTTTGTGAAACAGCACAAGTTGAAAAATATATGGCAAATAAAAATCTAAACTGGATGGTCTTCAGGGGTAGATGGGAGGGGTTGAGGGTCGCTGAAGGATGGGACTAAAAACAAATAAAAGATAACTATTGTAAAATATATTGTGTCTGTAAAATGTGTTTAGTATGTATAAGTTGGAATAGAAGCCTGAGTTTGTTGTCCATTAGTTTACTCGAATTAGGGGAGGGGTGGTAGGGTTAGGGGAAAATATATTTACAAATATTTTTTTAAGTGTTGGTGTTGTTGGTCCATGACAAGCCCTCAGTGATGTGGATTCCAAGGAACATAAAACGTGTGACTCTCTCTACTACAGTCCCATTGATGTGGATTGGTGCATGTTCCCTCCACTTCCCAAAGTCAAAAATCAACTCTATCAGAAATGAGGATAAGACCCAGATGCAGACAGCTAGTCACAGATGTTTATTGACCCAAACAGGGGGCAGGCAAAAGACAGGTCAAAGGCAGGCAGAGGTATGTAATCCAGGTCAGAGTCAGGCAGGTACAGAACGGCCGGCAGGCTCGGGGTCAGGGCAGGCAGAATGGTCAGAACCGGGGAAACTAGGAAACAGAACTTGAGAAAGCAGGGAGATGGGAAAATACGCAGGTAAGACCTGCCAAGACAAGAAGAACTGGCAACAGACAAACAGAGAACACAGGTATAAATACACAGAGGATAATCAGGAAGATGGGCGACACCTGGAGGGGGGTGGAGACAAGCACAAAGACAGGTGAAACAGATCAGGGTGTGACAAACTCCTTTGTTTTGTTGACATTGAGGGAGAGGTTGTTGTCATGACATGACAATGCCAGTTCACAGACCTCCTTCCTAGTGTTCCCCTGTGTTAAGAGTCAGTGTGGAGGAGGTGTTGTTGCCAACCCTCACAGCCTGTAGTCTGCCCATCAGGAAGTCTCGGATCCAGTTGCAGAGAGTGGTGTCCAGACCCACGGCTCTTGGTGTCAAGCTTGGAAGGAACAATAGTGTGGAATGCTTAACTGTAGTCAATTAACAGCATTCTCACATATTTGTTCTTCTTGTCCAAATTTGTTGCGGCTGTGTGAATAGCAATGGAAATGGTATCTTAAGTGGATCTGTTGGAGCGGTAGGCAAATTGAAGTGGGTCCAGTATGCCTGGCATGCTGGCCTTGATGTGGGCCATGACCAGACTCTTGAAGCACTTCATGATGACCGAGGTCAGCGTGACGGGCGATAGTCATTTGGGCATGTCACCTTGTTTTTCTTGGGCACTGGGACGATGGTGGTCTCCTTATTAATGCAGCTGGGCAGCCTGGGACAGGGGTAGGTTTAAGATGTCAGAGAAGACACCCCCCAGTTGGTCATCACACACTCTGATGACCAGGCCAGGGGGGCCGGGACTAGAGATGAACTCGCTCAGGTAGAACAAACTTAAACTTGTGCCTTTTTTCAATGCTGAATTGAACTTCATTGAGAAAACAGAAAGGTGTCAATGTTTTTTTTCCGTAAACATCCTTTCTGAATTTAAAAGTAATCCAAGTAATCATCTAGGTTTTTTTAAGTATCTGTAATTGGATTACAATATTTTTGCTGGTAACATAAATGATTACAGTTGCAGTTTTTTTGTAATCAGATTACATGTAATCAGTTACTCCCCCACCCTGTTTGTCTATCAGCTGCCTGTTTCAGATGTTGTAGAGGCAAGGCCTATATGAGAGGAAAAGATGGGGGAAAAGAATAGGAGGAGAGGAAGAAGAGAGGAGGAGAAGGGGAAGAGAAGACATTGAGGAGGGTGAGGTGAGGACAAGATTGCTCCAGAGAGTGAAAGGGAAGTGGAATAGGATAATTAGGGATGGAGAAGGAGAGAAGGAGAGTGATGTGGAATAGGAGCTTTGTTGTCTTCCCTGCCAGGGGGCCGGGACCAGCGATTAAGGAAGCTCTTTGTATGGCTGGGAGAGGCACAGCTCTGCTCTGCTCTGCTATTGGTCCGGAATAATGTAGGAACCAATCAGAGACAAGATATCTGTGTCCCATCCACCCCAACCATCTTACACATTCTCCAACAATGTGATTTACATATCTATCTCATCTATCTCTCTTTTTTCTCTACCTCCAGGTCCTCTTACACTCTCTTTCTCTTTCTGTCTCACCTGATGAGTGTTATCTAGACACACAGTCCAGTCTGATAGCTGAGTGTAACCTAAGGTACTGAGCGGTAAGGCACATGTGAGGTAAGGTGAGTATGTGAGGTAAGGTAAGATAGGTGGTAAGGTAAGATGTACTGTAAGAGACAGAGATATCCAAGTGAAACACACCATTATAGGGTTGAGTTACCTACTAACCTCACAACACAGAGACACATGTTGTCATAGGGAGCTTTATCATTGACTCTCATCAGGTCACATCAGATACCTGTGACTTTCGTACTCTGACCACCCCTGTGTGTGTGTGTGTAGCTCAGCGTTCTGCTGTCCTGTGATTTTATGACCCCTCACACCCAAACACAAACCCAGGCCTGGTAATGGCCCCTTGTGTGTGTCTATGTGTGTGTGTGGTGGGGGGAGGGGGGTTGTGTGGGGTTCTTTGCTATTTAGCACAATAATAGCTGCTATCAGTTCCCAGGTGAGTCCCGGGGCTAGGAGTCCCGAGACTGTGGTCTTATTCTGTTCCAATCCTACTCAGCCAGGTAAATGAAAATTACATTTAAACTGTTTGTATCTCTTATCGTCCATGCACCAGTAGACAAAAGAATCTGTCTGTGAGGCTGTATTTACTCAGGAAGGGCCTGGCTAATGGCTGGCTCACTGTGTCTCTGTGACCCCTGCTCTGGATAGACTTTGGGGTCAGACTGGAGCAACAATAGCTACATACACAGGTCACAGGTGATCCCTGACCTGGTTTTAAAAACTGAGACATACAGTTGAAGTCGGAAGTTTACATACACTTAGGTTGGAGAAATTGTTAACAATTTCTTGTTAACAAACTATAGTTTTGGCAAGTCGGTTAGGACATCTACTTCGCGCATGACACAAGTAATTTTTCCAACAATTGTTTGCAGACAGATTATTTAACTTATAATTGTCACGTTCTGACCATAGTTCTTTTGTATTTTCTTTGTTTTAGTGTTGGTCAGGACGTGAGCTGAGTGTGCATTCTATGTTGTGTGTCTAGTTTTCCTGTTTCTGTGTTTGGCCTGATATGGTTCTCAATCAGAGGCAGGTGTTAGTCGTTTGTCTCTGATTGGGAGCCATATTTAGGTAGCCTGTTTTCTGTTGGGGTTTGTGGGTGGTTGTCTTCAGTCTTTGTGTGTCTGCACCAGATAGAACTGTTTCGGTTTTCACGTTTGTTTGTTTTGTATTTTGGAAGTGTTCAGTTTATTGTCTTTTTATTAAACATGATGAACACTAATCACGCTGCGCTTTGGTCCTCTCCTTCTTCCACAGAAGAAAGCCGTTACAATAATTCACTGTATCACAATTCCAGTGGGTCAGAAGTTTACATACACTAAGTTGACTGGGCATTTAAACAGCTTGGAATATTCCAGAAAATTATGTCATGGCTTTAGAAGCTTCTGATAGGCTAATTGACATAATTTGAGTCAATTGGAGGTGTACCTGTGGATGTATTTCAAGGCCTACCTTCAAACTCAGTGCCTCTTTGCTTGACATCATGGGGAAATCAAAAGAAATGAGCCAAGACCTCAGAATTTTTTTTGTAGACCTCCACAAGTCGCAAATGGGTCTTCCAAATGGACAATGACCCCAAGCATACTTGCAAAGTTGTGGCAAAATGGCTTAAGGACAACAAAGTCAAGGTATTGGAGTGGCCATCACAAAGCCCTGACCTCAATCCTATAGAAAATGTGTGGGCAGAACTGAAAAAGCGTGTGTGATCAAGGAGGCCTACCAACCTAACTCAGTTACACCAGCTCTGTCAGGAGGAATGGGCCAAAATTCACCCAACTTATTGTGGGAAGCTTGTGGAAGGCTACCCAAAATGTTCGACCCAAGTTAAACAATTTAAAGGCAATGCTACCAAATACGAATTGAGTGTATGTCAACTTCTGACCCACTGGGAGTGTGATGAAATAAATAAAAGCTTAAATAAATCATTCTCTCTACTATTATTCTGACATTTCACATTCTTAAAATAAAGTGGTGATCCTAACTGACCTAAGACAGGGAAGTTTCACTCGGATTAAATGTCAGGAATTGTAAAAAAAAAAACGGAGTTTAAATGTATTTGGCTAAGGTGTATGTAAACCTCCGACTTCAATTGTACAGTATCAGTCAAACGTTTGTACACACCTACTCATTCAAGGGTTTTTCTTTATTTGTACTATTTTCTACATTGTAATAACAGATATGGAATCATGTAGTAACCAAAAAAGTGTTAAATAAATCAAAATATATTTAATATTTGACATTCTTCAAAGTAGCCACCCTTTGCCTTGACAGCTTTACACACTCTTGGCATTCTCTCAACCAGCTTCATGAGGTAGTCACATGGAATGCATTTCAATTAACAGGTGTGCCTTGTTAAAAGCTAATTGGAATTTCTTTCCATTTCTTTCCTTAATGCATTTGAGCCAACCAGCTTCATGAGGTAGTCACATGGAATGCATTTCAATTAACAGGTGTGCCTTGTTAAAAGCTAATTGGAATTTCTTTCCATTTCTTTCCTTAATGCATTTGAGCCAATCAGTTGTGTTGTGAAAAGGTAGGGGTGGTATACAGAAGATAGCCCTATTTGATAAAACACCAAGTCCATACTATGGCAAGAACAGCTCAAATAAGCAAAGAGAAACGACAGTCCATCATTACTTTAAGACATGAAGGTCAGTCAATCCGGAAAATGTCAAGTACTTTAAAAGTTTCTTTAAGTGCAGTCGCAAAAAACATCAAGCGCTATGATGAAACTGGCTCTCGTGAGGACCACCACAGGAAAGGAGGAAGACTCAGAGTTACTTCTGCTGCAGAGGATACGTTCATTAGAGTTAATTGCACCTCAAATTGTAGCCCAAATAAATGCTTCAACGAGTTCAAGTAACAGACACATCTCAACATCATCTGTTCCGAGGAGACTGTGGGAATCAGGCCTTCATGGTCGAATTGCTGCTAAGAAACCACTACTAAAGGACACCAATAATAAGAAGAGACGTGCTTGGGCCAAGAAACACGTGCAATAGACATTAGACCGGTGGAAATCTGTTCTTTGGTCTGATGAGTCCAAATTTGAGAATTTTGGTTACAACCGTCATGTCTTTGTGAGACGCAGAGTAGGTGAATGGATGATCTCCGCATGTGTGGTTCCCACCGTGAAGCATGGAGGAGGAGGTGTGATGGTGTGGGGGTGCTTTGCTGGTGACACTGTCAGTGATTTATTTAGAATTCAAGGCACACTTAACCAGCATGGCTACCACAGCATTCTGCAGCTACAACAGGACAATGAACCAAAACACACAAGAAAGAGAGTGATGGAGTGCTGCATCAGAACGACCTTACCTCCACAATCACCTGACCTCAACCCAATTGAGATGGTTTGGGATGAGTTCGACCACAGAGTGAAGGAAAAGCAGCCAACACGTGCTCAGCATATGTGGGAACTCCTTCAAGACTGTTGGAAAAGCATTCCTCATGAAGCTGGTCGAGAGAATGCCAAGAGTGTGAAATGGCGCCGGAGAGGATGGCTGACGTTTTACATGCTCCTATCCAATTGTGCTATTTTGTGAGTTTTTTTGCATTGTTTGTAACTTATTTTTTAAACTTATTTTGTACATAATGTTGCTGCTACCGTCTCTTATGACCGAAAATAACTTCTGGACATCAGAACAGCGATTATTCACCTCGTACTGGAAGAAGCTTTTTCTTTTAACGAGTCCAACGAGAAGGATATACTGCTTTCCCGGGAACAGGCCAAAATCCCCGTCATTTGCGTGAAGAAAAGACGGAGTTAAAGGGGGCGGAGGTTGGGCTGCCTTCTGAGAATTCGTAGGCGAGCGAGTAAACTCCCACTGCCATCCGTTCTATTGGCCAACGTGCAATCATTGGAAATTAAAATGGATGACCTACGATCAAGATTACCCAACCAACGGGACATTAAAAACTGTAAAATCTTATGTTTCACTGAGTCGTGGCTGAACCACGACACGGATAATATAGAGCTGGTGGAATTTTCCATGCACCGGCAGAACAGAGAAGCCACGTCTGGTATGACGAGGTGTATGGGGGGGGTCTATTTGTCAATAACAGCTGGTGCGCGATGTCTAATTTAAAGTCTCGAGGTATTGCTCGCCTGAGGTAGAGTATCTTATGATAAGCTGTAGACCACACTATCTACCAAGAGAGTTCTCATCTATATTATTCGTAGCCTTCTATTTACCACCACAAACCGATGCTGGCACTAAGACTGCACTACACCAACTCTATAAGGCTATAAGCAAGCAAGAAAATTCTTATCCAGAAGCGGCGCTCCTAGTGGCCGGGAACCTTAATGCAGGTAAACTTAAATCTGTTTTACCTCATTTCTACCAGCTTGTCACATGTGCAACCAGAGGAGAGAAACTCTAGACCACCTTTACTCCACACACAGAGATGCATATAAAGCTCTCCCTCGCCCTTCATTTGGAAAATCTGACCATAATTCTATCCTCCTGATTCCTGTTTACAAGCAAAAACTAAAGCAGGAAGTACCAGTGACCTGCTCAATACGGAAGTGGTCAGATGATGCGGATGCTACGCTACAGGACTGTTTTGCTAGCACAGACTGGAATATGTTCCGGGATTCATCCAATGGCATTGAGGAGTATACCATCTCAGTCATCGGCTTCATCAATAAGTGCATCGACGATGTCGTCCCCACAGTGACCATACGTACATATCCCAAACAGAAGCCATGGATTACAGGCAACATCTGCATCAAGCTAAAGGCTAGAACTGCCACTTTCAAGGAGCAGGACACTAATATGGACGCTTATACGAAATCCCGCTATGCCCTCAGAAGAACCATCAAACAAGCAAAGCGTCAATACAGGATTAAGACTGATTCCTACTACACCGGCTTTGAAGCTCGTCGGATGTGGCAGGGCTTGAAAACTATTACGAATAGAAACCCAGACGTGAGCTGCCCAGTGACGCAAGCCAACCAGATGAGCTAAATGCCTTTTATGCTCGCTTCGAGGCAAGCAACATTGAAGCATGCACGAGAGAACCAGCTGTTCTGGACGACTGTGTGATAACGCTCTCGGTAGCAGATGTGAGCAAGACCTTTAAACAGGTCAAAATTCACAGAGCCACAGGGCCAGACGGATTACCAGGACGTTACTCAAAGTATGCGCGGACCAACTGGCAAGTGTCTCCACTGACATTTTCAACCTCTCCCTGACTGAGTCTGTAATACCTACATGTTTCAAGCAGACCGCCATAGCCCCTGTGCCCAAGGAAGTGAAGGTAACCTGCCTAAATGATTACTGCCCCATAGCACTCATGTCGGTAGCCATGAAGTGCTTTGAAAGGCTGGTCATCGTTCACATCAACAGCATCCTCCCGGAAACCCTAGACCCCCTCCAATTCGCATACCGCCCAAACAGATCCACAGATGACGCAATCTTAATCACACTCCACACTGCCCATTCCCACCTGGATAAAAGGAACACCTATGTGAGAATGCTGTTAATTGACTACAGCTCAGCGTTCAACACCATAGAGCCCCCGAAGCTCATCACTAAGCTAATGACCCTGGGACTAAACACCTCCCTCTGCAACTGGATCCTGGACTTCCTGACGGTCCACCCCCAGGTGGTAAGGGTAGGCAACAACACTTCTACCACACTGATCCTCAACACTGGGGCCCCTCAGGGGTGTGTACTTAGTTCCCTGCTGTACTCCCTGTTCACCCACGACTGCGTGGCCAAACACAACTCCAACAACATCATTAAGTTTGCTGACGACACAACAGTGGTTGGCCTGATCACCGACAACGATGAGACAGCCTATGGGGAGAAAGTCAGAAACCTGGCAGTGTGGTGCCAGGACAACAACCTATCCCTCAATGTGAGCAAGACAAAGGAGCTGATCGTGGACTACAGGAAAAGGTGGACCAACAGGCACCCATTAACATCAATGGGGCTGTAGTGGAGCGTGTCGAGAGTTTCAAGTTCCTTGGTGTCCACATCACCAAGGAACTTTCATGGTCTAAACACACCAAGACAGTCTTGAAGAGGGTACGACAAAACCTTTTCCCCCTCAGGAGACTGAAAAGATTTGGCATGGGTCCCTAGATCCTCAAAAAATTCTACAGCTGCACCATCGAGAGCATCCTGACCGGTTGCATCGCCGCCTGGTATGGCAACTGCTCGGCATCTGAACTTGACGCACTACAGAAGGTAGTGCGTACGGCCCAGTACATCACTGGGGCCAAGCTTCCTGCCACCCAGGACTTTTATAATAGGCAGTGTCAGAGGAAAGCCCAAAAAATTGTCAGAGACTCCCGTCACCCAAGTCATAGACTGTTTTCTCTGCTACCACACGGCAAGCAGTACCGGAATGACAAGTCTAGGACCAAAAGGCTCCTTAGCAGCTTCTACCCCCAAGCCATAAGACTACTGAACAATTAATCAAATGGCCACCGGACTATTTACATTGACACCACCCCCCCTCCATTTGTTTTGTACACTTCTGCCACTCGCTGTTTATTATCAATGCGTAGTCACTTCACCCTTACCTACATTTACAAATGACCTTGACTAACCTGTACCCCTCACATTGACTCGGTACCGGTACCCTCTGTATATAGCCTTGTTATTGTTATTTTATTGTTTTACTTTTTATTATTTTTTACTTTAGTTTATTTGGTAAATATTTTCTTAACTGTTCTTGAACTGCACTGTTGGATAAGGTCTTGTAAGTAAGCATTTCACGGTAAGGTCTTCACTTGTTGAATTCGGCGCATGTGACAAATTGTCACGTGTGCTCCCTCTCCGGCCTCTAGGTCACCAGGCTGCTCATTATGGCGCACATCTGTCACCATCGTTACACGCACCTGCGCGCCATCAGGCTCACCTGGACCCTATCACTTCCCCGATTACCTTCCCTATATACAGTGGGGAGAACAAGTATTTGATACACTGCCGATTTTGCAGGTTTTCCTACTTACAAAGCATGTAGAGGTCTGTAATTTTTATTATAGGTACACTTCAACTGTGAGAGACGGAATCTAAAACAAAAATCCAGAAAATCACATTGTATGATTTTTAAGTAATTAATTTGCATTTTATTGCATGACATAAGTATTTGATACATCAGAGAAGCAGAACTTAATATTTGGTACAGAAACCTTTGTTTGCAATTACAGAGATCATACGTTTCCTGTAGTTCTTGACCAGGTTTGCACACACTGCAGCAGGGATTTTGGCCCACTCCTCCATACAGACCTTCTGCAGATCCTTCAGGTTTCGGGGCTGTCGCTGGGCAATACGGACTTTCAGCTCCCTCCAAAGATTTTCTATTGGGTTCAGGTCTGGAGACTGGCTAGGCCACTCCAGGACCTTGAGATGCTTCTTACTCCTTAGTTGCCCTGGCTGTGTGTTTCGGGTCGTTGTCATGCTGGAAGACCCAGCCACGACCCATCTTCATGTTGGCCAAGATCTCGCGATACATGGCCCCATCCATCCTCCCCTCAATACGGTGCAGTCGTCCTGTCCCCTTTGCAGAAAAGCATCCCCAAAGAATGATGTTTCCACCTCCATGCTTCACGGTTGGGATGGTGTTCTTGGGGTTGTACTCATCCTTCTTCTTCCTCCAAACACGGCGAGTGGAGTTTAGACCAAAAAGCTCTATTTTTGTCTCATCAGACCACATAACCTTCTCCCATTCCTCCTCTGGATCATCCAGATGGTCATTGGCAAACTTCAGACGGGCCTGGACATGCGCTGGCTTGAGCAGGGGGACCTTGCGTGCACTGCAGGATTTTAATCCATGACGGCGTAGTGTGTTACTAATGGTTTTCTTTGAGACTGTGGTCCAAGCTCTCTTCAGGTCATTGACCAGGTCCTGCCGTGTAGTTCTGGGCTGATCCCTCACCTTCCTCATGATCATTGATGCCCCACGAGGTGAGATCTTGCATGGAGCCCCAGACCGAGGGTGATTGACCGTCATCTTGAACTTCCTCCATTTTCTAATAATTGCGCCAACAGTTGTTGCCTTCTCACCAAGCTGCTTGCCTATTTTCCTGTAGCCCATCCCAGCCTTGTGCAGGTCTACAATTTTATCCCTGATGTCCTTACACAGCTCTCTGGTCTTGGCCATTGTGGAGAGGTTGGAGTCTGTTTGATTGAGTGTGTGGACAGGTGTCTTTTATACAGGTAACGAGTTCAAACAGGTGCAGTTAATACAGCTAATGAGTGGAGAACAGGAGGGCTTCTTAAAGAAAAACTAACAGGTCTGTGAGAGCCGGAATTCTTACTGGTTGGTAGGTGATCAAATACTTATGTCATGCAATAAAATGCAAATTAATTACTTAAAAATCATACAATGTGATTTTCTGGATTTTTGTTTTAGATTCCGTCTCTCACAGTTGAAGTGTACCTATGATAAAAATTACAGACCTCTACATGCTTTGTAAGTAGGAAAACCTGCAAAATCGGCAGTGTATCAAATACTTGTTCTCCCCACTGTATGTCACTCCCTTTGGTTCCTTCCCCAGGCGTTATTGTTTCTGTTTCAATTTCATGTCTGTGCATTGTTCATGTTTCTTGTTTGTATTGTGTTGCGTTTATTTATTAAAACACTCAGTCCCTGAACTTGCTTCCCGACTCTCAGCGCACACATTACAGAATAACGACTCACCTAAGGGAAGCATCAGGGAGTGTTTTTTGTATTGTTTTGGTTTCGGTGGGAATGACGGCAGGTCCGGGAGCCGCTACAGGCTTTCATGCCTCAGCTGGATCGCCAGGCTCCCCTGCCTCAGCCGGTCTGTCAGGTTCCCGTGTCCCAGCTGGCGACAGGTTCCCGCGCATCAGCAGGGGTGACCGGTCCGCGCCTAATCCCCGGAATCGTCCCTTGGGTTGGCGTCCTGCGGCTGGAGCCGAATGCGCTGGGGAGGGGGTACTGTCAGGTATGCTCTCTCTCCTGGGTTCTAGGTCACCATGCTCCTGCATCTCAGCTGGATTGACAGGTTTCCCGCGCCTCAGCAGAGGTTACCTTTCCTGATCCCCGGGATCGTCACTTTGATCGGCGTCCTGCGGCCGGAACCGCGCATCGGGGAGGGGGTACTGTCACGTGTGCTCCCTCTCCGGCCTCTATGTCACCAGGCTGCTCATTATGGCGCACACCTGTCACCATCGTTAAGCACACCTGCACGTCATCAGACTCACCTGGACTCCATCACTTCCCAGTTACCTTTCCTATATATGTCACTCCCTTTGGTTCCTTCCCCAGGCTTTATAGTTTCTGTTCCTGTCTTATGTCTATGCGTTGTTCGTGTTTCGTGTTTTGTATTATGTTGCGTTTATTTATTAAAACACTCACTCCCTGAACTTGCTTCCCAACTCACAGCGCACATTGTTACACAAATAATGTTTGATTCGATTTTGATTTGAGTGTGCAAAGCTGTCATCAAGGCAAAGGGTGGCTACTTTGAAGAATCTCAAATATAAAATATATTTTGATTTGTTGAACACTTTTTTGGTTACTACATGATTCCATATGTATTATTTCATAGTGTTGATGTCTTTACTATTATTCTACAATGTGGAAAATAGTAAAAATAAAGAAAAACCCTTGAATGAGTAGGTGTGTCCAAACTTTTGACTGGTACTGTACATATGCACATACACACACACACACACACACACACGCACGCACGCACACGCGCACACGCACACGCACGCACACGCACACACACACACACACACACTCACACACACACACACACACACACACACACACACACACACACACACACACACACACACACACACACACACACACACACACACACGTATGCAGGTGTTCCCTGGCTGACAGAGGTGTGAGCCATGTAGTGACAGACGGGCTGTTTGAGGGAATGGAGAGAGGGAGGGAAAGACGGTTAGACGGAAGGAAGGAGGGAGGGATGGAGGTGTGGAGAAAAGTGGGAGTGAGGAAAGGAATGGAACGTGTGGAGGTGAAGAAAGGGTGTGTGTGTGTGTGTGTGTCAGTTTCAGCCTCCCCTGCTCTCCAGGCTCAGCTGTGGATGTAATTAAATGGATTAGTATGAAAATATGAATTTAGCTTGATGAATAGAGTCAAGTGTGTGCACAGTTCGAGTGTGTATTTGTGTGTCTGTGTGTGTGATTAGAATGTGTGTGTGTGTGTATCTGTGTTTAGTGTGAGATGTTACATTAGTCTTAATGAATAGCAGATGAGAGCTGTAATTGAACCAAGCAACATTTGTACCTGTTGCTGAAATGACAGACCAGGTAAAGAACTCAAGAGCCTTTACCTGGTGGCTCCAAAATAACATTTGTGTTTTCACCCCTCTGAAATAGACTAATGTTGAAATAATTATCCGCATCCCGTCATGTTGTGTAGAGCCAGCTATGTGACTCAATCCCAGAAGATGTGAAGAGATAGTCCCCAGAGCAGAGAGGAGCTAACAGGAAACAGCAGATGTAATCTAATATCAGTGTCTGGTTAACGAGGATCATTTCCTCTGGCCATGTCTGACGAGTTTAGTGTGTGTGTGTGTGTGTGTGTGTATGGGGGTGTGTGTGTGTGTGTGTGTGTGTGTGTGTGTGTGTGTGTGTGTGTGTGTGTGTGTGTGTGTGTGTGTGTGTGTGTGTGTGTGTGTGTGTGTGTGCTGAAGGACGGTGGGGGCAACTTTTTAATACTGCTCATAACGACAGCACAACTCTGTCTGTTATTGGAAGGCGTATGTGTATGCGTGGTGTGTGATGTGAGTATGGGGGGGTGTACATATGAGTCATAGCTGTAGTTATTACATGATCGGACTCCCTGCATTTGCCTTTTATTGCACTGACTCTATGCACACTCACTGGACTCTACCCACACACTCACACATACTTACACTGACATCCCAACACACACACTGCATAGCACACGGACACACACACACACACACACACACACACACACACACACACACACACACACACACACACACACACACACACACACACACATTCACACTCACCACCACATACGCTGCTGCTACTGTCTATTATCTATCCTGTTGCCTAATCAATTTACCTCTGCACACGTATCTGTACATAGCTACCTCAATTACCTCATACCCCTGCACATCAACTCAGTACTAGTCCTCCCTGTATATAGCCATGTTACTTTTACTCTTTATTGTTATCGGTTATTCACTGTGAATTTATTCTTCATGTAACTATACATTTTTTTTATTGTTGTATCTTAACTCTGCGTTGTTAGAAAAGAACCCGTAAGTAAGCATTTCACTGTCTGTCTGTCTGTCTGTCGAACCCTGTTGTTTCTGAAGCATGTGACAAAGTCAAATGTGTTTTGATTTGACCAACTTATAACACACACCAAACATACAGGTAACTGCCAAAATAAAGGATTCACTTGAGTAAATGGGAGATACAAAGTATATTGAAAGCAGGTCCTTCCACACAGGTGTGGTTCTTGATTTGATTATTAAACATATAAAACATCCCATCATGCTTAGGGTCATGTATAGAAATACCCAGTTGCCCATTACCTGGGCTACCATGGCTAGAAGAGATCTCGTTGAAAGAGGGTTCTCAGGGTGTGGGTTTTAGGGTGTGTGTGTGTCTCAGTCACACGATCTCAACCCAACTGAACACTTATGGGAGATTCTGGAGTGGCGCCTGAGACAGCGTTTTCCACCACTATCAACAAACCACCAAATGATGGAATGTCTCGTGGAAGAATGGTGTCGCATCCCTCCAGTAGAGTTCCAGACACTTGTAGAATCTATGCCAAGGTACATTGAAGCACCTGGCGGCGCTGGCGGCTTGCGGTGGCCCAACGCCCAATTCAGACACTTTATGCTAGTGTTTCCTTTATTTTGGCCGTTACCTGTACCACACCATCCACAGAGCCGCTCTGTTCCATACTCCGGCAAGCATACAGAACACACACACACACACGCACACACACACATCGTGGCCACACTGAGTAGCAGTGATGTTAATGTGAACAGAGATTCCTACTGGTGTCTAAGTGTACCCGAACACCTGGCACATTCCAGCTGGACTAAAGGAGAGGACAGACAGACAGACAGACAGACAGACAGACAGACAGACAGACAGACAGACAGACAGACAGACAGACAGACAGACAGACAGACAGACAGACAGACAGACAGACAGACAGACAGACAGACAGACAGACAGACACAGTGTGTTGCTGTGAAGCAGAGAAACCTGAGATAGACTCACAGGAAGCATATGATGAGGCAGAGAGAGGGGTCATAAATTATGAGTGTCGGTTTTAAGACGTTTCGCCATGATAGAGTGTCATCATAATAATGAGTTAGGGCTAGTAAAACTTCACTTTGTCTAAGTCTTTGTCTGGCTTCTGGAGAGAGTTTTTTTCAGGCTAATAACAGCTCGACCTACATATTAAGACAAATTGCCCTACGATATCTTTCTGCACATCTTAAACTGCAATAGAATCAACACCACATGGTGCCATTAGTGTTGGCTGCCATATTGAATATTAATATAATATAATATAATATAAGATGATCCACAATGACTTGAAATGCCTTACTGCATCTATACATGATCATTATTATTTTTAATAACTGAACACTGTTCCTCTCTCTCTCTCTCTCTCTCTCTCTCTCTCTCTCTCTCTCTCTCTCTCTCTCTCTCAATTTAAGGGGCTTTATTGGCATGGGAAACATATGTTTACATTGTCAAAGGAAGTGAAATAGATAATAAACAAAAGTGAAAGAAACAATAAAACATTTGCAGTAAACATTACACTCACAAAATTTCCAAAAGAATAAAGACATTTCAAATGTCATATTATGTACATAGTCAAATATTTAGTTAATTTTGGGTCAGTTACAGTGGTCAAGTATTCTGCCACTGTGTACTCTCTGTTTAGGGCCAAATAGCATTCTAGTTTGCTCTGTTTTTTGTGTAAATTCTTTCCAATGTGTCAAGTAATTATCTTTTTGTTTTCTCATGATTTGGTTGGGTCTAATTGTGTTGCTGTCCTGGGGCTCTGTGGGGTCTGTTTGTGTTTGTGAACAGAGCCTCAGGACCAGCTTGCTTAGGGGGCTCTTCTCCAGGTAAATTATTCTGGTGATGGCTTTGTTATGGAAGGTTTGGGAATTGCTTCATTTTAGCTGGTTGTAGAATTTAACTTCTCTTTTCTGGATTTTGATAATTAGCGGGTATCGTCCTAATTCTGCTCTGCATGCATTATTTGGTGTTTTACGTTGTACACAGAGGAGTCTCAATTTGGTGTTTGTCCCATTTTGTGAGTTATTGGTTGGTGAGCGAACCCCAGACCTCACAACCATAAAGGGCAATTTGTTCTCTAACTGATTCAAGTATTTTTAGCCAGATCCTAATTGGTATGTCAAAATTTATGTTCCTTTTGATGGCATAGAAGGACTTTCTCGCCTTGTCTCTCAGATCGTTCACAGCTTTGTGGAAGTTACCTGATGTTTAGGCCGAGGTATGTGTCGTTTTTTGTGTGCTCTAGGGCAATGGTTCTCAATCCTGGTCCTGGGGACCCAAAGGGGTGCACATTTTTCTTTTTGCCCCAGCACTACACACCTGATTCAAATCATCAAAGCCTTTCGATGAGTTGATAATTTGAATCAGCTGTGTAGTACCAGGGCAAAAACAAAAATGTGCACCCCTTTGGGTCCCCAGGACCAGGATTGAGAACCAGTGCTCTAGGGCAACGGTGTCTAGGTGGAATTTGTATTCTCTCTCTCTCGCTCTCGCTCTCTCTCTCCCCCGCGAAGCCCAAGGCTGACAGGGCGGGCGGGTCCTGCTCTCTCAGAGGCGGGTTTTCCGCAAAAGGGTTTGGTTGATTTGCTATCGATCTGAGGAAGAGAGGAGAGGGGAGGATTCTTAGGTGAGGCCTGGAGAGAAAGAGAGAGAGAGAGAGAGAGAGAGAGGGGGGGGGGGGGGGGGGGGGGGGGGGCGAGAGAGAGAGAGAGCGGAGCCGAGATTTATTGCTACAACAAGACTAAACTCAACCAGGACGGAATAGCGCTGCTAGAGACAGGAAATCTGATGCAGGGGGCGAAGAAGGAGTGAAAGTGTTTGGTGGAAGGACTGCTATTTTTCAATCGCTACTGTTTTTCCCTTATCCCCCTCCTCTCCCTTTCTTTCCATTCCTCCTCCCTGACCGATCGCATTCCGCGTAGATTCTGCACTTTAATGCCCCTGCGCACCCGAGGAGTGGAAGGAGAGAAGAGCGAGGAAGGAGAGAAAAGCGAGGAAGGAGAAGAGAGCGAGGGAGAAGGAGAGCAGAGGCCCGACTTTAACGGAAACCCCGCCACCGCACCTCACCCCTCTCCCCCGTGGCTGCCTGTCCCCTCTCCCCTCCTGGCCCTGCATGGACGGGGATGGGGAGAGCCGGATGTTGTTACCGCGGGGCTGAGCGCCTCGCATCCTCGCCTTCCCTGCGGCCGCTGCTGCTGCTGATCGTCGCTCTCTGTTACGGGGCGCACAGAGGTAGGCTAACTAGATAACTTCAAATGTTTTTAATTTTCCTCAGTAGCCTCATCGGGACCTAGTTCCTTGTCCGCGGAAAACTTCAGATCGAGCGCTGTGAATGTGACTTAACAGTTATATGCTAATGGTGAGTTAATAACCAGTTAATAATGCCAAAACTAGGAATTTCAGATTGGCCTTCCATGTGGTTAAGATTCGTCTATAGTGCATTTTATAGGCCTGTGTGTTGTAGCCTATTGGAGAGTATTCGAACCTGGACCTCCCGTCGTCGTTGTGTTATTGTCTGATATTGCTTGTCTCTTTCTCTCTCCCGCGGACCGCGGTAGCGCAGCAGTCAGAAGGGAAAGTGTTTACTCCCCCATCGCTCTCTTGTTTCTCCGGAGTTTCGCCCGTGGTGGCTCTGCCGTGGGTCGCTATGGCTGATAGAGTAAGGGAAGTGTGGCTCTGCCGCGGGTCGCTATGGCTGATAGAGAAGGGAAGGGTGGCTCTGCCGTGGGTCGCTATGGCTGATAGAGTAAGGGAAGTGTGGCTCTGCCGCGGGTCGCTATGGCTGATAGAGAAAGGGAATTGTGCCTCTGCCGCGGATCGCTATGGCTGATAGAGAAAGGGAAGGGTGGCTCTGCCGTGGGTCGCTATGGCTGATAGAGAAAGGGAATTGTGGCTCTGCCGCGGGTCGCTATGGCTGATAGAGAAAGGGAAGGGTGGCTCTGCCGCGGGTCACTATGGCTGATAGAGAAAAGGAAGGGTGGCTCTGCCGCGGGTCGCTATGGCTGATAGAGATAGGGAAGTGTGGCTCTGCCGCGGGTTGCTATGGCTGATAGAGAAAGGGAAGGTTGGCTCTGCCGTGGGTCGCTATGGCTGATAGAGTAAGGGAAGTGTGGCTCTGCCGCGGGTCGCGATGGCTGATAGAGAAAGGGAAGGGTGGCTCTGCCGCGGGTCGCTATGGCTGATAGAGTAAGGGAAGTGTGGCTCTGCCGTGGGTCGCTATGGCTGATAGAGTAAGGGAAGTGTGGCTCTGCCGCGGGTTGCTATGGCTGATAGAGAAAGGGAAGGGTGGCTCTGCCGTGGGTCGCTACGGCTGATAGAGTAAGGGAAGTGTGGCTCTGCCGCGGGTCGCTATGGCTGATAGAGAAAGGGAAGGGTGGCTCTGCCGCGGGTCGCTATGGCTGATAGAGTAAGGGAAGTGTGGCTCTGCCGTGGGTCGCTATGGCTGATAGTGTAAGGGAAGTGTGGCTCTGCCGCGGGTCGCTATGGCTGATAGAGTAAGGGAAGTGTGGCTCTGCCGCGGGTCGCTATGGCTGATAGAGTAAGGGAAGTGTGGCTCTGCTGATGTCTTGGTGTCAGGTCCTTTACATCCAGCCAGACTAACAAAGGCTTGTTGACACAGTTTTAAAATAATGTAGGTTTATAATAATCATGGGAATGTAAATTATAATTCGGTATAATTATGTCACAAATGTATACATTTGAGCCTACTTGTACTTTTACTACACAAAAGAATATGAGTTCAGTGTAATAGGACCAAATGGAGACAACAGAATAGAATGAAATGTAATAAACCAGAAAAGAACAGAACCATGTGGAAACAGTGTAATCAATAATTTGTTCTTCATTGAATTAATATGTATCAATAAAGGTTAAATAGAAATAAAACACAGAATAGAATAGAACCATATAATCTGGAATATATTAGAAGGGAATAAAGTCATACAGAAACTCTAGGATTGGTAAATAGAATAGACTAGAATACCAGAGGGTGGTAGTAGGCTAGGCTACTTGAAGTCATCCTATAGAGGCTGGGTTTGCCCTTGTGACCCGGAGCTAGCTGACTGCTGTGCCTACACAGAGAGGCCTGTTCTGGATTGGCACTGTGACAGCCCACCACCCCTCTCTGGATGTCCCCCAGCCATAACCCAGACCCCAGGCCCTGTCATCCAGCCCGCTCTCTTTGACTCTTGTGTGTATTTGTGTGTGTGTGTGCAGCAGTCACACCTCTGGTAATTCATTTAACACAGTCCCAGGCAGCTGGACATGACACTGTCTGTGCACAGTTCTGTTCAGTAGGGGGATGGGGCCGGTTTGAGATGCATGAAAAGCACGTTGACGCTCCCTACCAATAAGACTTTACATTTTAAATCAGTTACATTTCAAATGATCTATTTAGAAGTTGGTCCTATTTCACTTTTCTAAGTTAGTTCAGGACACCATATAACACATTTTATAGTATAATTGCATTTAATTGATTGGCACTTTTAATTGATCAGCATGTCCTGTCTCATTGTGAATGTCAGATGTTGCAACGAGGAGATATATACAACACAAACAACAACTATTTAGATGACCTGGTGTGTGTGTTAAAGTGTTGTTGGTGTGTGTGTGTGTGTGTGTGTGTGTGTGTGTGTGTGTGTGTGTGGCTAGCTAGTAGCAAGACTTGGTGTGTGTGTGTTTGTGTGTGTGTGTGTGTGTGTGTGTAGCTAGCTAGTAACAAGACTTGGTGTGTGTTATTGTGTTGAGGGTGTGGTGTGTGTAGCTAGCTGGTCTGTGTTATTGTGTTGAGGGTGTGGTGTGTGTAGCTAGCTGGTGTGTGTGTTATTGTGTTGAGGGTGTGGTGTGTGTAGCTAGCTGGTCTGTGTTATTGTGTTGAGGGTGTGGTGTGTGTAGCTAGCTGGTGTGTGTTATTGTGTTGAGGGTGTGGTGTGTGTAGCTAGCTGGTGTGTGTTATTGTGTTGAGGGTGTGGTGTGTGTAGCTAGCTGGTGTGTGTGTTATTGTGTTGAGGGTGTGGTGTGTGTAGCTAGCTGGTGTGTGTGTTATTGTGTTGAGGGTGTGGTGCGTGTAGCTAGCTGGTCTGTGTGTTATTGTGTTGAGGGTGTGGTGTGTGTAGCTAGCTGGTCTGTGTGTTATTGCGTTGAGGGTGTGGTGTGTGTAGCTAGCTGGTGTGTGTGTTATTGTGTTGAGGGTGTGGTGTGTGTAGCTAGCTGGTCTGTGTTATTGTGTTGAGGGTGTGGTGTGTGTAGCTAGCTGGTCTGTGTTATTGTGTCGAGGGTGTGGTGCGTGTAGCTAGCTGGTCTGTGTGTTATTGTGTCGAGGGTGTGGTGTGTGTAGCTAGCTGGTCTGTGTGTTATTGTGTTGAGGGTGTGGTGTGTGTAGCTAGCTGGTCTGTGTGTTATTGTGTCGAGGGTGTGGTGTGTGTAGCTAGCTGGTCTGTGTGTTATTGTGTCGAGGGTGTGGTGTGTGTAGCTAGCTGGTCTGTGTGTTATTGTGTTGAGGGTGTGGTGTGTGTAGCTAGCTGGTCTGTGTGTTATTGTGTCGAGGGTGTGGTGTGTGTAGCTAGCTGGTCTGTGTGTTATTGTGTTGAGGGTGTGGTGTGTGTAGCTAGCTGGTCTGTGTGTTATTGTGTTGAGGGTGTGGTGTGTGTAGCTAGCTGGTCTGTGTGTTATTGTGTTGAGGGTGTGGTGTGTTTAGCTAGCTGGTCTGTGTGTTATTGTGTTGAGGGTGTGGTGTGTGTAGCTAGCTGGTCTGTGTGTTATTGTGTTGAGGGTGTGGTGTGTTTAGCTAGCTGGTCTGTGTGTTATTGTGTTGAGGGTGTGGTGTGTGTAGCTAGCTGGTCTGTGTGTTATTGTGTTGAGGGTGTGGTGTGTGTAGCTAGCTGGTCTGTGTGTTATTGTATTGAGGGTGTGGTGTGTGTAGCTAGCTGGTCTGTGTGTTATTGTGTTGAGGGTGTGGTGTGTGTAGCTAGCTGGTGTGTGTGTTATTGTGTTGAGGGTGTGGTGTGTGTAGCTAGCTGGTGTGTGTGTTATTGTGTTGAGGGTGTGGTGTGTGTAGCTAGCTGGTCGGTGTTATTGTGTTGAGGGTGTGGTGTGTGTAGCTAGCTGGTGTGTGTGTTATTGTTTTGAGGGTGTGGTGTGTGTAGCTAGCTGGTCTGTGTTATTGTGTCGAGGGTGTGGTGTGTGTAGCTAGCTGGTGTGTGTGTTATTGTGTTGAGGGTGTGGTGTGTGTAGCTAGCTGGTGTGTGTGTTATTGCGTTGAGGGTGTGGTGTGTGTAGCTAGCTGGTGTGTGTGTTATTGTGTTGAGGGTGTGGTGTGTGTAGCTAGCTGGTCTGTGTTATTGTGTTGAGGGTGTGGTGTGTGTAGCTAGCTGGTCTGTGTGTTATTGTGTTGAGGGTGTGGTGTGTGTAGCTAGCTGGTCTGTGTTATTGTGTCGAGGGTGTGGTGTGTGTAGCTAGCTGGTCTGTGTGTTATTGTGTTGAGGGTGTGGTGTGTGTAGCTAGCTGGTCTGTGTGTTATTGTGTTGAGGGTGTGGTGTGTGTAGCTAGCTGGTCTGTGTTATTGTGTTGAGGGTGTGGTGTGTGTAGCTAGCTGGTCTGTGTGTTATTGTGTTGAGGGTGTGGTGTGTGTAGCTAGCTGGTCTGTGTTATTGTGTCGAGGGTGTGGTGTGTGTAGCTAGCTGGTCTGTGTGTTATTGTGTTGAGGGTGTGGTGTGTGTAGCTAGCTGGTAACAAGGATCCACAGCTGTGTTCTCATAGTGCTCATCACCACCGGACGCATCAGACCAGCTGGGGAGTCATCAGCTATCTCTCCTGATATTATATTGCAGTGTCATTACCGTCAGCCATCCCCACAATTTACCGTTATTCAGCCCTGTGTGTGTGTGTGTGTGTGTGTGTGTGTGTGTGTGTGTGTGTGTGTGTGTGTGTGTGTGTGTGTGTGTGTGTGTGTGTGTCTGTGTGTGTGTGTGTGTGTGTGTGTGTGTGTGTGTGTGTGTGTGTGTGTGTGTGTGTGGCTAGGGGACTGGTGGCGTGCGTGTGAGGGGACTGAAACAGAAGTGAGTGTGTCTGAAGCGGAGGCCAGAGCAGCTGTGTATTGTCCCACAGTTAGTTACAGTTATCAGTACGTTCATACTAGACTCACTGCACAAAGACCAGTGTGACCAGAAAGACCTGGAGACCTATGCGTTTGGTGTGGAGGTTTACTCTCCAGATTCAGCCTGAGAATGAGAATGTGTTTAGTTGTTCACTCATTGTATCTGTGAGTAACTCTCTCACTGTGTGTGTGTGTGTGTGTGTGTGTGTGTGTGTGTGTGTGTGTGTGTGTGTGTGTGTGTGTGTGTGTGTGAGTGAGTGAGTGAGTGAGTGAGTGAGTGAGTGAGTGAGTGAGTGAGTGAGTGAGTGAGTGAGTGAGTGAGTGAGTGAGTGAGTGAGTGAGTGAGTGAGTGAGTGAGTGAGTGAGTGAGTGAGTGAGTGAGTGCGCGCGCGCTCTGGATCCATGGTGTTTAAGTAAATACAACATTTTTTTTATTTTTAAACGTATACTTTAAAACTGGAAATCAACCAATCCTCCATCGTTAACACAATGGAAAGGCAAAATGCTTTATTATCTAAATGTTGAAAGTGTGTGGGCGACGAAGAGAAACGACATGGTGCATGTTGCATGTGACCATGTGGCAGAGAATGATGTGGGTCTGGGCAGGGTGATGTCCTTAATGTTTGTTTGTGTTTGTCTGCTGTCATTTGTATGTGTATGTTTTGTATTGTTTGAAAAAATATATACAACACGGATCAGTGGCTGGGAGGAGAAGTGACTCCTGGACAGGGAGAGGGGTGGGCTATGTCTGGCCTCTGCCCACACACGGCTGAGTGAGGCTGAGCCGGGATTTCTCACCAGGAGTCCAGTTTGAATGTGTCATTCTGTAAACACTGGGATGTAGAAAACTCATTTGTCCATTTGGGAAGCCTGGAAGGGTCAGACGATAATGTTTGCATTGTGTGGATGTGTGTGTCTGTGTGTGTGTGTGTGTGTGTGTGTGTTTGCGTGTGTGTGTGCGTGTGTGTGGCATCCAGCTGTTATTTGATTTCCTTATTTCAGTAAAAATCTGTTTGAGATGGGGAAGGTGGAGATTGATCGACACAGAGATACCTACCAACTGTACGTAGACACACTCCACCTGGAGTACTAATTGAATCATCAATCATACTGTAAAAATAGAGTTGGATCCACTCATGATGAGGATTTGGGTTAGTTTTAAGGCTCTGGTTCTAGGCTTTCAGAGGTGTGTGTGTTTGTGGCTGTGTGTTAGCTGAGGACTAGTGTCAGTATTTAACACACTGGAGGGACATTCTAACCCAGCATGTGAGTGGAGTGTTTTATTGTGTACCCTCCCTCTAATACCCACCACAATACTGCCCCCACCTGGTAGGATCAGGTACTGACACACACACAACCCTCTCACCACACAGCCCTGAGAGCGAGAGTGAGAGAGGGTTGGCATTCTGCAAACATTCCTCTTCTCCTTTCTTATCCCTTCATCATATGGTTCAGTGCAGTCACACCAAGAAAACTATGGATGTGTTTGCTTTATCTCTGTATACACCAGGGGAACTAGGCCTATTGTTAGCATTAGTTCTGTGTGACCTGTGTGTGAATAGACCGATGCTGTGTGTGTGTTCATGTGGCTGTGTGTGTGCTGGTGTCTGTTAGTAAATCCTGCCATAATCAGATGAGCTCTGACAGTGTGGGTTGTTGGCAGTGGAAGCAGAGCCAGGATCCTTTCAGAGATAGTTATTAGTGTGTGTGTGTGTGTGTTTGTTTCTACATTAGAGAGCCTCTGGTCTAATCTAATAGGAGCTCACTGTGGCTGATACATTAGGCCTGGCCTCTCCTCCTCTTCTCTCTCTCTCTTTCCTCCTCTTCTCTCCTCCTCTCTTCCTCTTCTCTCTCTCTCCCCCTCTTCTCTCTCTCCTCCTCTCCTCTTCTCTCCTCCAGTTCTCTCCTCTTCTCTCTCTCTTCTCTCGGTCAGGCTGACACTGAGACCTCTGAAGAACTTCGAGATCTTTCCTCTTTTATAGCTCAGACACACCAGGACAACCAACGGTTCAAAGCAGCGGGCGGCCGTCGTATCACCCCTGACCAAGATATCAAACTTCTTTCAACAACAACAAACAATGAGACCATACCATGAACACGGGGCCATGATAGTCTGGAGAAGGACAAGCTTCATCAGACAGCATAGAGGATCTAACAGTGTGGATGTGTGTGATCTGTTAGTCTTCCACTCTGTGTCTCAGCCTTATCTCTGGCTCTGTGGGAATGTCCGCAAGTCTCTATTTGAGTCTCTCAGCACTGCTCTTTGTTCTGGTTTCTAAAAGTCATAAAGCAGTGTTACTGTACACATGCGCACACACACACACACACACACACACACACACACACACACACACACACACACACACACACACACACACACACACACACACACACACACACACACACACACACACACACACACACACACACACACACCCGCCAGCCTGTTCTTTCTCAGCTTTACTGGTTTAATATAAACAGGCCAGTAGCGTTGTGTTTATTTGGGCCATAGAGATCAAAGCTCCTAACCGACCTGACCCTGTGTGTGTGTGTGTGTGTGTGTGTGTGTGTGTGTGTGTGTGTGTGTGTGTGTGTGTGTGTGTGTGTGTGTGTGTGTGTGTGTGTGTGTGTGTGTGTGTGTGTGTGTGTGTGTGTGTGTGTGTGTGTGAATGAATGCGAGAGCTTTCCTAAAGATGTATGTCATGCCAAAGCCAAAACCCCATGACTATGAGATTCTATGACAGCCTTGGTCTGGCACACATTCCATCTGCACCACGTGTTCTCTATCGGTCTTTGGTACCATGAATGAACATTGATGTCCTATATGTATCGCGGGTACGGGTACTGTATTAGTGCTGTAATAATAGAACTGTAATACTATTGTAGTTGTACCATAGTACTGACTATTAGTATGTGTGTGTTTCTCCAGGTCATTGCCAGGTGGCCACCCCTCAGTGTCGTATCCAGAAGTGCACCACAGACTTTGTGTCCCTGACGTCTCACCTGACCCCAGCGCTGGATGGCTTTGACGTAGAGTTCTGTAAGGCTCTGAGGTCCTACAGCGCCTGCACCCAGAGGACAGCCAAGTCCTGCAGGGGCAACCTGGTCTTCCACTCTGCCGTCCTGGGCATCTCAGACCTCATGACCCAGAGAAACTGCTCCCGTGACGGGCCCACCTCCTCCACACACCCCGAGATACAATCAGAGCCCTGCAACTACCACAGCCGTACCCAGTACACTCACCCACACGCTCATGCACACCCTCACTCTCACACGCACACTCCCACGCGGCCGGGTTACCTGTTCTGCGGGCTGTTTGGGGATCCCCATCTGCGGACGTTTAAGGACAGCTTCCAGACCTGCAAGGTGGAAGGGGCGTGGCCGCTGATTGATAACGACTTCTTGTCTGTGCAGGTGACCAACGTTCCTGTGGTAACGGGATCCAGCGCCACAGCGACCAATAAGGTGAGGGGAAATCCTTGCTGTATATTACTGTGTATTGAAATGAAAGCCTCGGCACTTAACTAGTTCAAACATTTTTAAATAATAACTCCTGGTTATTACATGGTTCAGAAAAGGTGCAAGTCCACAAAGTAGAAAGTTATACACTAATAAATACAGGAAGACTGTTTTGTTTCAATATAAAACAAACATCTTTATTTGGAGCATGTTCCATCTTGTAGTGAATTAGTATATCGAGAAGAGAACAGGCCCCGGTATAGAGCCCTGAGGTACTCCCTCTATAAGACGACTGATAAATGGAGGTTCTTACCCAGCTCTCCACTGAAGCAGCAGTGTTGTAAAGATGCAGTAAACAGTACATTCTGGGATGGGAGAAAATAGGTTGAGAGTGACGTACAGAATAAATAAGCCGTCTAGTATGAAGAGCTTTGCAGCTGCAGCCTGGCCCAGATAGCTTTTATAGCAACCCCCTTCTCTCTCTTTTTGAAACCTCTTTTTACGTGTTGCGTTTTCACTTTGCAGACTGTGTTAGTCTTTTTTGTGTTCTAGTTTGAGTTTACTGAATGGCTGGTGTGTGTGTATATTCACCTCTGAGCTGCCGTGTTTCAGAGAAAGAGCTCTTATCGTCGAGAACACGCACGCACGCACGCACGCACGCACGCACACACACTCACACACACACTCCCTCACTCACAGGTGCGAGGAGAGCAGAGTGAACAGTTGAGTCTTGTGACTAACACTTGTGACTAACGTGGTGTTGGAATCCTAACTTAGTTAATGGCTGCTTATCGCATGACCCCTAATACCCTGAAATGAGCGGCGCGTGAAAGGAACCACTATGTGTGTGTCAGCAGAGGTCCCAAGACGTTTCACACACATATGGCTTTAAGCAGGTTACGGTTGAGAACGAGGGGCGCCATACCATAAAAAGACAATACACGCACACACACATGGACACACAACACAGACACAGACTGAGAATGTCTTTAGACGTCACTAAGTCAGTTCTGTGGTGGCCAAGCAGCCATGTTGCCCCCCACCCAGGGGATAGTTGTACGACTGGTGCTCTGACCCTGTGTCAGGGGTGGGGCTCGCTATTCGTTCTAATTATTAGCACACACACACCCGTGACTGCGCCTGCAGCTCCTGGCCTAATGGCTGCTCAGGCCTCATCCCTCATCGTTGACAACTGGACAAAGCAGTCATTCATGCTATCACTAATGCTAACCCTAAGACTGTGTGGCTATGGCCACAGCCTTGCAGATACAGTTGGAGGACCCGGTTAAGGCTAACACCATGCCACTGCTAGCCGTTAGCCTGGGTGTGTTTGCTTAGCTGTGTCTGCTAATCACACCTTGTTAAAAAGTAATTGGGTCATTGCTAAAATGGATTCTGTGGCGAGTTAATGGCATGAGTGTTTGTGTGTGTGTGTGTGTAGGTGTGTGTCTGTGTGTAGGTGTGTGTGTGTTTGTGTAAGACAGAGTTGGGCTGAGCCCTCTGACAAATATGATTTCAGCTTGTTTTCAGGGCACATGGGTGTGTGTGTGTGTGTGTGTGTGTGTGTGTGTGTGTGTGTGTGTGTGTGTGTGTGTGTGTGTGTGTGTGTGTGTGTGTGTGTGTGTGTGTGTGTGTGTGTGTGTGTGTGTGTGTAACCAATAAATAACACAGTAAAAGCCATTTATAGTTCATATTGTAGTGTTGTTTATTAGTTGTCAGTGTTCTCTTTGCTGCAAAGAATTGGGGTTTGAACAAAACAAGTGAAGGTCAATATCCTTGCCATGTTTGTAATATAAGATATTATAAAGTGTCTGGAAAACCTGTTTTTAACCTGTTTTTAACCTGTTTTACACAAAGATCAAAGTTATTGTGTGCCTGGTCATACGATTACTTTTTTTGTGTGCCCATAGATCACCATCATATTCAAGCCCTTTGAGGAGTGTACAGACCAGCGTGTATACCAGGCAGTAACAGATGACCTACCCGCTGCCTTCGTAGACGGTACCGTGAGCAGCGGAGACCCCAACCATAACGTTAACGGAAATAACGGTGACTCTACCGGTAAGGTACGGGCGCTGTGGATCTCGGAGCGTAGCCCCGGTCACCACGTGGAGCTGCACGCCGGCTACATCGGCGTGACGGTTATCGTACGACAGCTGGGGCGCTACCTGACCCTGGCGGTGCGCATCCCGGAGGAGATGGCCCATGCCTACGACGCTACGCAGGACCTGCAGCTCTGCCTGAACGGATGTCCCACCTCGGAACGCATCGACCGGGGAGGTCACCTGTCCCTGCCTCTCCCTCTACCACCTCCAGCCCTGGGCTTACATCTCCAGCAGCCACACGGCCAGGGCCAGCCCTCCCACACGGCTCCCTACAACGCCCCCCAGAGGTTCAGTTTGGAGGGTGCACGGGCACGCTGCAGGGAGCAGCTGGAGTTACAGGATATTTATTTCCACTCATGTGTGTTTGACCTCCTGACCACCGGGGACGCTAACTTCACGGCAGCAGCGTTCAGTGCTCTGAAGGACATGGAGAGTCTCCACCCACACCGTGAACGCTGGAGGATCTTCCCGCAAAGCTCCGCCGACACCTCCCATCCTATCACATGGCTCCTACTGCTCACTCTCTTTGCGCTCAGTTCTGCACTGGTATAGCGTTTGTGTGTGTGTGTGTGTGTGTGTGTGTGTGTGTGTGTTTGTTTGTTTGTTTGTTTGTTTGTTTGTTTGTTTGTTTGTTTGTGTGTGTGTTTGTTTGTGTGTGTGTGTGTGAGTATGTGTGTTCATATAGAGCCCCTAGCTGAGCTGTAGGATAAAGTTCCCTCTTGATGCAGATCTAAGGTCAGTTTTGTGTTTTCCCCTAATGGTTATGATTGAGGAGGGTAAACTAAGCTGATCCTGGATCTGTGTCTAAGAGAAACTTCTAACCAGAGCCCCTCTGGAGATTTCACTTGTTCTTCTTCTTGGTGAAAAGAGAATAGTTGACTGAACACCCTGAGGCATATTACTGCCATAAAGGAGTCCACAGCTGGAATCTGAACAGATTCCACGACACTCCTGTGTTCTTCCCATCTCTGCTGTGTGGAACCTAGCAGGCTTCCTGGAGATTATGACCTGTCTATATTTGAGGATTACCAACCAACACTCCAACTTGTGTGTGTATATTGTAGAAACACACTCCAGACTGTAAATAGTGTGTGTGACGTATCCTGGAACGCTGGATGGCGTTGTTTTGCTTTTTATTTTTGCGTGATTTTGTTGTGATAGTTTTTTTTTATACCTCATAGACAGAGGAAGTTGTTTTAAGAGAAGCACTTTATTTAGATTTTTTGCTAAATCCACACCAGTGTTCCCCCTCTCCCCTTTCAACCCCACCCCCTCACTCTCTTCCCCTTCCACCCCCCACTCTCTTCCCCTTTCAACCCCACCCCCTCACTCTCTTCCCCTTCCACCCCACCCCGCACTCTCTTCCCTTTCCACCCCACCCCCTCACTCTCTTCCCCTTCCACCCCACCCCTCACTCTCTTCCCCTTCCACCCCACCCCTCACTCTCTTCCCCTTCCACCCCACCCCACCCCCTCACTCTCTTCCCTTTCCCCCCACCCCTCACTCTCTTCCCCTTCCACCCCACCCCACCCCCTCACTCTCTTCCCCTTCCACCCCACCCCACCCCTCACTCTCTTCCCCTTCCACCCCTCACTCTCTTCCCCTTCCACCCCACCCCTCACTCTCTTCCCCTTCCACCCCACCCCACCCCCTCACTCTCTTCCCCTTCCACCCCACCCCACCCCTCACTCTCTTCCCCTTCCACCCACCCCACCCCCCCACTCTCTTCCCCTTCCACCCCACCCCACCCCTCACTCTCTTCCCCTTCCACCCCACCCCTCACTCTCTTCCCCTTCCACCCCACCCCACCCCCTCACTCTCTTCCCCTCTCCAACCCCTCAACCTCTCCCCTTACATGGTCCTTCTTTAGAGTCTGATATCAATGACCCCCTCTCCCCACTGCCCCCTACCATCCTCCAACAGCCCAAGCTGTGGATTTCATCTGCAGTTTTGTCACTCAGTGCAAATCTCAAATGACACCTGATTCCCTGCAGTATGCTACTTTTCACCAGAGGGAGATAGGGCATGTAGTGAACTAAACAGTGAACTATATAGGAAATAGGGAGCCATTTGAGACAGTTAACCAGCTCACTAACACAGTGAGATGGAACCTCTGTTTTAAAGCAGAGATTCCAAAGGCAGTTGAGTTGATTTAGCCTCTGTTCTATAATAACTTAATGTGAGCTATTTTCTGTTGAATGTATTCTGTATGGTACCATAGCAGCTGTTCAGAACAGTTTCAGACCCACCATTACCGTTCAATGTTTGATTATCATTTACAGTATATCTGCAAATACTGTGTGTGTGTGTGTGTGCGTGTGTGTGTGTGTGTGTGTGTGTAAATGCTTGTGCGCAAGTTAGCGTGTTTTACCAGGCTTATTGTCTCAGGACTGAAAAGACAGTCCTCTTTTTATGAACGTATTCACTGCTCACTGCTCGTTCACACGGCTGTATTGACTATGACATGCTCTTACTGAGCTTTCTTACTGGCGGTAAAGTTCAGCTGGTGGTAACAGTTCAATCCATTTACCAAACAGCTTTGACTATCAGCTTTTCTATGCTGTGTGTTTCTCTATGAGTGTTCAGTTTGCTTGCTGTTGCAACCAAAGACAACCACATACGGTGAATCACCATCGAAGCTCGCCTGTTTTCATATACGAACATGATGACCACACACCCCCTCCGAACCCAAACCGTAACCTCTCTACCCCCTAACCCCCTTCCTCCCTACCCACCTCTAACTCTTAGTAAACATGCTACTGTAGATGGACTCTGTTTTGCTACTACTGCCAGAGCTGACGGGCTGCTCCCGGATTGGGATACACGGACTAGGCTTTAGTAAACTGTAGACCAGGGTTGCACAACTCCAGTCCTGGAGGGAAGTAGTATACGCAGGTTTTAGTTCCAGCCCAGCACTAACACACCTGATTCAGCTAATCAAGATCTCGATGATTGGTTGATTAGTTGAACCAGGCAAGTTATAGCTGGGGTGGAACAGAAGGCTGCATACACCGCAGACCTACATAACTACCTGTTATAGACAGGGCACTGGGACTTCCACAGGCCGAGACGAAGTCACACACGCTGATGGGATATATATGCCCTCATATAAAATTGCAAAGCAGTGTCTGGTGGGAAATGTATGCTCAGTCTGCCTCTGGCATTGTGAACTCTTAACTTGTGTGTGAGTGTCCGTGTGGTGAAGAGTGACTGCTCAATGTTGAAATACGTAACTTATGTATAAACGTAGTGTCTGTTAGAGGAAGGTACGCTCCATATTCTGGCTGTTTCAGATGTGATTGTACTGCCACCTAGTGGCGCTCCATTGCTATGTCAGTGTTTTACTCTTATGGAGGCACTAATTAAAACTTGGGAAAAAAATGTACATTTGTGCAAGTGTTTTATTTAAAAAACAATAAATGAAAAACGGACCCAATGTGTCTTTTTCTGATGTATTTTGTCTTTGATTTGCCTTTTGTCGTTGTTTACAAGAAATACTTCTACAGACCAAATAATATTGTTCTACAACAGATTTGCATTTTATTGACATATCTTACGTTATCTCACATTGTCTCTGGTCTTAGGGCTCGATTCAATCCGTATTGTCGAAGTTCAGCGCTGTAGCGCGATTCAAATTTAAAGGCAGTGTTCAAGCATTCGCGGAGACTGCATTCACGGTTAACGCTGCATCTATCGGCTCAATTGGAAATTACCTTTAAATTTCAAGCACGCTATAGAGCTGAACTTCGGCAAAACAGATTGAATCGAGCCCTTAGTGTTTCTAACTGACAGAGAATTAGGTCAGAGTGGAAGCCAGTTGTCTCTGTATGTGCATCTGTCTGAGATGATCACATACCACAGGTTCATACACACACACACACACACACACACACACACACACACACACACACACACACACACACACACACACACACACACACACCGAGCCCTACCTGTGAAGGTGGCATGGTGTGTCCTGATGACTCTGGCTTGGCAGCGGTGACTGACAAAACAGCTGTTTGACGTCCACTCACTGGTCGCCACCGTTACTATCGCCACGGCACTGCGGCCACTGTTCTGTTCCTCCCCGGCCACACTGTAGGGAGCACTGGCAGGACACACTAGATGAACATGTCAGAGAGAACAGAGGTGTCAAGTCATTAGACCGTCATGTTGGAAAGGACAAAGATTCTCAAAAATATTGAGCAAGTAACATCAGGTCGTGTGTGTGTGTGTGTGTGTGTGTCTGTGTGTGTGTGTGTGTGTGTGTGTGTGTGTGTGTGTGTGTGTGTAGTGTGTGTAGGCCTACCTTCCCTCCCCAGGTGACATCCAGTTAACCTCCAGGTGACCCCTACTCAGGTCAGAGGTAACACACACCAGCAGCGTTCAGCCCACCCTCTCACCTGCCAGGGAGGCCAACACATCACCATGTACTAGCACTGTGGTAAGGTGGAGAGGGGATGGTAGAGGGGGAAAAGAGGGATAAAGAGAAAGAGAGAGTGAGCTGAAACACAGTCTGTAATAGTCTCAGGCTCAACCAGTCAGTCCCTTTTGTTTTTACTCAGTATGTTCACAAACTAAAAAACAACAGACCAACAAAAAACTATTAACAACAAAATACAGTATGTGAAGATATATGTTTAAGTGAGTTAGTTAGTCGGTCAGTTCTTTAGTTAGCCACAGACTGTTCACTCTGTTACCATCTGGCAAGCGGTATCGAAGCATTGGGTCTTGGACCAATAGGCTCCGAGACAACTTCTACCACCAGGCCATCAGACTGCTGAACAGCTAACCCTAGCTATCTACCTGCACCTTATTAAATTATTTTCCCCTTAGAGACTATTTGCACTGACTAAATTCTAACCCTAATTGTAACCCTAGCCTCAAACCTAACCCCTAAGCCTAAAATATCCCTTTTCCTTGTTGGGACCAGTGAAATGTCCCCACTTACTTGGATTCTGGTCCCCACAAGGATAGTAAAACCACACACACACACACACACACACACACACACACACACACACACACACACACACACACACACACACACACACACACACACACACACACACACACACACACACACACACACACACACCTCTGCTGTTCTATTGTATACTATTTATTCAACTGCGCGACCAAGATACTACCCACTTTATAGTTGTAAATACAGTCATAATTGACATAGCACATTCAGTGTCTATTATCCTATTGTATCCATCCTGTATATCATACCGTGTACATACAAGGCTATTACTACGACACTACCTCTTCTATTACTTGTTATTTTGTATTTGACTCGTATTATTGATATTGATCATTGAACTGCAATGTTGATGGAACTGGCACACAAGCATTTCGCTGCACATTTTATACCTGCTTTAAACTGTATGCGTGATGAATACAATTTGATTTGATTTGATTACTTCACAAGTTGTTACTCACCAGTCCAAAGGTAGAGAATGGGGAGGCAGAGGAGAATCCTATGTTGTTCTGTCATGTATGTGTGGCTGATGAGCATCCTCCTCTATGCCACTGTTATGCGTCTGTGTGAGAGAGTACATGAGTTGTGAGAGTGAGTGAGTGAGTGAGTGAGTGAGTGAGTGAGTGAGTGAGTGAGTGAGTGAGTGAGTGAGTGAGTGAGTGAGTGAGTGAGTGAGTGAGTGAGTGAGTGAGTGAGTGAGTTTGTCAGTAGCATTCCACAGGGTGGTGACACGTCACTGAGCTGGGCAGCAGTGCATTGTGGGGGATTATCAGCCCCTAGTCATGTGACCTCACACCTGCCACAGAATCTCCCCACAGATTGAGAGAGAAAGAGAGAGAGAGAGAGAGAGAGAGAGAGAGAGAAACGGAGAGAGAGAAGACAGAGAAGCTATTTCACCTCTGCTCTTTCACAGAGTCGTTCTAATGGTATCATGTTTATAAAGTGTTGTGTCTATAGTTCAGAGGTCCATAGAATCCTACTGTAGTGTACAATAGGGAGATCTCTGGTTGTGTCCTCTACTGTGTGAGTAGACCAGTAGTCTACCAGCAGTAGATCAGTAGTAAACAGGTAACCACAGAGGACACCTGCAGCTCTGGGCTGTTAGATATGAGGTGAGAGGCTGATCATAATAATTATCCCCAAAGTACACCTGCATACACACACACACACACACACACACACACACACACACACACACACACACACACACACACACACACACACACACACACACACACACACACACACACACACACACACACAGACTCGCACATGCAAATCTCATGCTCTTCAGAAGCCTGATGTTCTGGAACAAATTCCTACCAAGAGCATCACTTCAGGAACCTCCTGGTACTGTCAGAAGGCTAGTTGTGCACTATGGACGAGACACATGGAAAGTATGTGTTCTTGCAGTGTGTGTATACAGGAGAGACAGTGTGTTGGATATAGTATGTCGGTCTCCAGTATGAAATGGGTGGTGTTGTTGTGGGGGTAGTGTGGATTAACCACCTGGTTTCCCCGCCTCACCAGCTGACAGGTTAAATACAGACACAGCTATATATATATATATATATACAGTCCTAACATCAGCCTGGAAAATATGAAGAAACACTCTAATAATAACACTGCAGTCAGTAATGCATGGACAATCGTAAAGTAAACCATTCTATATGAGGGCTGGGCTGGTAAAGAAAGGAAAACTTTACAAAAAAGGAAGGTCACACACACACAGCTGCTGTACTCGCGGGGATAGGACAGGGGCGGGAGCGTGAAAGAGAAAATGAAAGCTGTCAGCAGAGACAGAGAACGAGGGAAGGATGATGCAGCTCAAATGAGGTAAATGAATAAAAACATGGAATTAACCTCCGTCTACACCTCCATCCAACTCAGGGAACATCTGGGGTGCTAGGGCAACATGATTTCTGTTCTATGGGGATAGTGTTGCACTTGTTAACATCAAAACAAAGTTATTTAGCAGTTTAGGGGGTGAATGTGCATTTGTGTCTGTCTATCCCAGTATCAGATTACAATTGCAGCCCTGTCCTTCTCTATTGTAGCCTGGACAGCTAGGGTAACTTACAACCAGCTATCTCTTCCACTCACCATGTTGTTTTTTGACATGTAACACACTGGGCTTGCTGCCTGGCTCTAAGCGTGTGTATCATTGCATAGAATAGATAGCAGCCTTTATCGACCAGACCGGAATTTAAATTGTTCAGCTTCTTGGCTTTATAAAATCAGACCTAATTAATTCAACACATTACCACTTCATTACTGTGTGAGATCCTAGATTCAATATTCACTGTAAGAAAAATAAAAAAAATAACATAGCTCCTTCTTCTGTCTTTCTTCAGGTTCAAATAACTTCTGGACATTTCTACTAGCCTGTTGCTGTAAGGTTATACATTTCCGTCTAACCAAAGAGAGACTACGTTCCTCCTGAAGTGTAATTATCAACAGCTATCCTCCCTGATGTTTCTCTACGCTCTGAAAACAAACTGAGTGCCTGCAGACTGTTTGCTGCTCTCAAGAGTGACCCTTGTCCTTATCCTTACAGTAGTCCTCCAAAAACATTTCCACCATAATGGTCAGGTTCTTGGTTCTGGCCCTCCTGTCTCTGGCTGGTGTGATACAGACCTCCGCTAGCCCGACCCAGGCCTCTGAGCCCCCTAACACCACTGAGGAGCAGCCTCCCTTAGGTACAGGAAGCCTCTCATTCCCTTGGAGCCACCTCCGTCTTCCGGGGTACATTGTTCCGCTCCACTACCATCTCAAGCTCCACCCTAACCTCACCATGCTCAGCTACAGTGGTACTGTCCGGATAGAGCTCCAGGTTCAAAACAATACCAACTGGGTGGTGCTGCACAGCAAGGGGCTCCGTATCACTACAGCAACCATGTTGGACCAGAACCTGGCTCACCTGTCAGACCAGGTAGGCTACTCCCTCAGAACTAAACCGTCATGCTCAGTTTCTAACGATGTCCCACTTTTGTCTTCTCTGACATGTCCGTCTAATTACTACTGCATGTGTGTCTTCAGGTGCTCCCTGTGCTCCACAACCCTACCCATGAGCAGACTGCCATCTTCTCTCCCAGAGTGCTCAGCGGTGGGCAGAAGTACTTCCTGTTTCTGGAGTTTGGGGCGGAGCTAGGAGAAGGCTTCTATGGCTTCTACAGGAGCACCTACAGAACCAGCACCGGAGAGACACGGTACAGAGTGTGTGTGAGTGTGAGTGTGAGTGTGTGTGTACCTCACTCTCTCTCTCCATGTGAGGGAGAAAGGCTGTGTTGTGCATCACTCCCTAACCAAATGTTTTTTTGTGAAACATCACATGATAAATTCCTTGTAATGTCTCTCTCTCTGCTCTCCACTCTCTCTCTCTGCCCACCCTATATCTATCTCTCCAGGAACCTGGCCTCCACTCATTTTGAGCCCACCAGTGCTCGGATGGCGTTTCCTTGTTTTGATGAGCCAAGCTTCAAGGCTAACTACTCTATCAGTATCAGGAGGAGCCGGGCACACACCGCCCTGTCCAACATGCCTGTAGTGAGTAAACACACAAAAGCAACATGGTGGCAGGTGGATCATAGTATGTGAGTGTGCATTACAATGTGTGTGTGTGTGTGTGCGTTTCCCCTTTAGGAGCAGACAGTGGTCCTGGATGATGGTCTAATGGAGGACCGTTTTGCTGTGAGTGTGAGGATGAGCTCCTATCTGGTGGCCTTCATCGTGTGTGACTTCAGATCTGTCAGCGCAACAACTGCCTCAGGGGTCAAGGTAGGTGGGACAGGGGTGTGTGTGAATGTGTGTGTACAGGCGGTATATGTGATTTCAGAACATCACTGTCATATGTTTCAGGTATCTGTCTATGCTGCTCCTGAGAAATGGCAGCAGACCCATTATGCTCTGAAGGCTGCAGTCAAACTACTGGAGTTCTATGAGAAATACTTCAACATCAAATACCCACTACCTAAACAAGGTAACTAAATACTTCAACATCAAATACCCACTACCTAAACAAGGTAACTAAATACTTCAACATCAAATACCCACTACCTAAACAAGGTAACTAAATACTTCAACATCAAATACCCACTACCTAAACAAGGTAACTAAATACTTCAACATCAAATACCCACTACCTAAACAAGGTAACTAAATACTTCAACATCAAATACCCACTACCTAAACAAGGTAACTAAATACTTCAACATCAAATACCCACTACCTAAACAAGGTAACTAAATACTTCAACATCAAATACCCACTACCTAAACAAGGTAACTAAACACTTCAACATCAAATACCCACTACCTAAACAAGGTAACTAAATACTTCAACATCAAATACCCACTACCTAAACAAGGTAACTAAATACTTCAACATCAAATACCCACTACCTAAACAAGGTAACTAAATACTTCAACATCAAATACCCACTACCTAAACAAGGTAACTAAATACTTCAACATCAAATACCCACTACCTAAACAAGGTAACTAAATACTTCAACATCAAATACCCACTACCTAAACAAGGTAACTAAATACTTCAACATCAAATACCCACTACCTAAACAAGGTAACTAAATACTTCAACATCAAATACCCACTACCTAAACAAGGTAACTAAACACTTCAACATCAAATACCCACTACCTAAACAAGGTAACTAAATACTTCAACATCAAATACCCACTACCTAAACAATGTAATTGTCACGGTTGTTGAAAGGAGAGGACCAAGGTGCAGCGTGGTGAGCGTACATTTTCCTTTTTATTTAATCAAAATGACGCCGAACAAAACAACAAACACTACAAAAACAAACCGTGAAGCTAAAGGCTATGTGCCCTAAAAAAAGTCAACTTCCCACAAACACGGGTGGGAAAAAGGGCAGCCTAAGTATGGTTCTCAATCAGAGACAACGATAGACAGCTGTCCCTGATTGAGAACCCTACCCGGTCAAAACATAGAACTACAAAACATAGAACATAGAATACCCACCCCAACTCACGCCCTGACCAAACCAAAATAGAGACATAAAAAGGATCTCTAAGGTCAGGGCGTGACAGTAACTAAATATATCAATATCAAATACCCACTACCTAAACAAGGTAACTAAATATATGAATATCAACTACCCACTACTTAAACAAGGTAACTCAATGGTGCTGATGACCAGGGTTCAATAGCAGTTGTTGAAACAAGTAAGGTAATCATTGAAGTTGCTGCCTGCCTTTCCCCCACTCCAGACCTGGTTGCTATCCCAGACTTTCAGGCCGGAGCGATGGAGAACTGGGGTCTGATCACCTTCAGAGAGACCAGCCTGCTCTACGACCCCGCCACCTCCTCAGCCTCCGATAGGGTCTGGGTTACCATGGTGATCGCTCACGAGCTCGCCCACCAGGTGAGAGCTGGACAGAAAGTTGTTCACGGTGTTGAACAGGAAGTAGCAGGTCATGGCAGGAAGTGAACCTTGGTAGTGTGAAGAGGGATTAGGCTTTCGTGTCATAAAGCTCTGCATTCTTCGGGAAGTTTATCCTCACTGGGAGACTAATGGATCTCCTCACAGTGAATGGACCTGAATGAAATGACTGGAACAGATCTCTGTCCTTCTCTTCTGCTTACATCTCATTGTCTGTCTTCTCCTGCCTGCCCGTTTGTCTGTCTATCAGTGGTTTGGCAACCTGGTGACCATGGAGTGGTGGAATGACATCTGGCTGAACGAGGGCTTCGCCAGATACATGGAGTACATCTCAGTCAACGCCACATACCCCAAACTCAGAGTGGTAAGATCCTGTTACTCATATGTTGTACACATCCCTACTCCAACTTCACAGTAGTATTAATGATTAGTATGAATGTTTCACATGTCCCTGAGGGATGTTCCTGTTGAAAAGGTGCGCTTTTTATCTCTCAGGAGGATTATCTGGTGGACACCTGCTTCGCTGCGATTGGTCGAGACTCTCTTAACTCCTCCCGCCCCATCTCCAGTGCGGCTGAGAGCCCCACACAGATTGAAGAGATGTTCGACACAGTATCCTACGACAAGGTAGACAAAAACGCACACATGCATGCACGCAAACACGCACACACACACACATCTTTTTTCCATCACATTGCTTTTATCAACCCTGTCTTTACTTCAAGGGACGGAGTAAGGATGAGCGTCTAAAGTATTGGATCAGGACCACAGTGTTAATGTACTGTGGTGTTTGTTCCACCAGGGTGCATGTGTCCTGCACATGCTCAGACATTACCTGACTGACCAAGTGTTCCAGAGTGGAATCGTGCGCTACCTTCGCAGGTACAGCTACAGCAACGCTCACAACCAGGACCTGTGGGACAGCCTGGCCAATGTGCGTAGATCGATCAAATTATATAGATTTTATTATAAACTGGGTGGTTCCAGCCCTGAATGCTGATTGGCTGACAGCTGTGGTATATCGGACCATATACCACGGGTTTGAAAAATATTTATTTTTACTTCTAATTACGTTGATAACCAGTTTGTAATAGCAATAAGGCTCCTCGGGGGGTTGTGATATTTGGCCAATATACCATGGCTAAGGGCTGTATCCAGGCACTCCGCATTGCGTCGTGCCTAAGAACAGCCCTTAGCCGTGGTATATTGGCAATAAACCACCCCCCTCGTGCCTTATTGCTTAATTGATCCCTCTGTGTAGGATGATTTAGTGTGTAAATGTAAGGTGCTGTGTTGTTGTTCTCAGACGTGTTCAGAAGAGGAGTTCAGCTCTGGAGAACACTGTTACAGCAGCAGGCAGGCAGCTAAGAACGCAGTAAACACACCTCTCTTTACATAGCAGTGCATTACATTACAATACCAACAGTCAATTCTCACCACTGATTTAAGAGTGTGAGAGTGTGATGTTTACCTGTGTGTGTGTGTGTGTGTGTGTGTGTGTGTGTGTGTGTGTGTGTGTGTGTGTGTGTGTGTGTGTGTGTGTGTGTGTGTGTGTGTGTGTGTGTGTGTGTGTGTGTGTGTGTGTGTGTGTGTGTCAGTACCTGTACGCTGGGGAGCACCTGGACCTGACGACCATGATGAACACCTGGACGCTGCAGACAGGTGTGCCCTTGGTAACGGTTACTAGGCAGGGGTCTCGTCTCCTGCTGAAACAGGAGAGGTTCCTGAGGACCGCACATCCTTCTGATCCAGCATGGCCCAGCCTGCAGCAGGGGTAAACACACACACCACACACACAAACACACACACATTCTCTGGGATTCTCATGTGCAGTGAGGTCATATTCCTGCGCCTCATCCCTCCCCTCTCTGATCTCTCTGTGTTAGGTTCCTGTGGCACATCCCTCTGACATACAGGACTGACACCTCAACAAGTATCCACAGACACCTAATGACCACACTCACAGGTAAGACACCTATTGATCACACTCACAGGTAAGACACCTAATGAACACACTCACAGGTAAGACACCTATTGATCACACTCACAGGTAAGACACCTAATGACCACATTCACAGGTAAGACACCTAATGACAACATTCACAGGGAAGACACCTAATGACCACATTCACAGGGAAGACACCTAATGACAACATTCACAGGGAAGACACCTAATAACAACATTCACAGGGAAGACACCTAATGACAACATTCACAGGGAAGACACCTAATAACAACATTCACAGGGAAGACACCTAATAACAACATTCACAGGGAAGACACCTAATGACAACATTCACAGGGAGGATAGTTGTGGCCTCGCTCGTCAGTATGGAGGTTAGTGAGGAGTTGATTGATTGACTGGTTGTTTCACTAATTAATTGATTGCCTAGTCTCTTCTCTCCTCAGACAGTGTGGATGTGGGGGAGGAGGTGGACTGGGTGAAGGTGAATGTGGACATGGCTGGTTATTACCTGGTCCACTATGATGGTTCAGGCTGGGACAACTTGATACAACTACTGAAGGACAACCACACAGCTCTCACCTTCATGGACAGAACACACCTCATACACAACGCCTTCCAACTCACCACGTAAGAAACCTACCTGTGTGTGTTAATATATGAATAGACAACACAAACATACTTTTATTTATGACATCATCTCTCTATACTATTTCTATAGGGCAGGTCGGTTGTCACTCGATAAAGCCTTGAACCTTATTGGCTACCTGCGATCAGAAAGTCACACCGTGCCCTTACTCGAGGGGTTGGGCTACCTGGAAGCTTTCTACAGGATGGTGGAGAGGAGAGACATACCTGATGTCACACAAAACCTCAGGGTAGGGCACATACACATACATGTGCACACACACACAAACACATAAAACTATTCTAAAAACATTCTGGTTCAGTTGCGGAGTTTGAGTGCGTGTGTGGTCTGATGTCCTCTATGTGTGTGGTCTGATGTCCTCTATGTGTGTAGTCTGATGTCCTCTATGTGTGTGGTCTGATGTCCTCTATGTGTGTAGTCTGATGTCCTCTATGTGTGTGGTCTGATGTCCTCTATGTGTGTGGTCTGATGTCCTCTATGTGTGTGGTCTGATGTCCTCTATGTGTGTGGTCTGATGTCCTCTATGTGTGTGGTCTGATGTCCTCTATGTGTGTGGTCTGATGTCCTCTATGTGTGTGGTCTGATGTCCTCTATGTGTGTGGTCTGATGTCCTCTATGTGTGTGGTCTGATGTCCTCTATGTGTGTGGTCTGATGTCCTCTCCATGTGTGGTCTGATGTCCTCTCTGTATGTGGTCTGATGTTCTCTCTGTGTCGGGTCGGATGTCCTCTCTGTGTCGGGTCGGATGTCCTCTCCGTGTGTGGTCTGATGTCCTCTCCGTGTGTGGTCTGATGTCCTCTCCGTGTGTGGTCTGATGTCCTCTCTGTGTGTGGTCTGATGTCCTCTCTGTGTGTGGTCTGATGTCCTCTCTGTGTGTGTTTTCTGCAGACGTACATCCTGTGGTATTTCCGTGATGTGATTGACCGTCAGACGTGGAGCGACAAGGGCTCTGTGTCTGAGAGGAGACTGAGGTCGGAGCTCCTTTCCCTGGCCTGCCATCTAGGAGACCTCCCCTGTTTGAAGCAGGCCCAGCACAGCTTCACACACTGGCTGGACTCCAACAGCACGCATAAGTATGTCTGCCTGCCTGCCTATCTTTCTGTCTGTCAGCTATTTGAGAGTGTGGTTACATCCCTTTGACAGTAACATACCTCCTGAAATCCATGACCAATCAAAGGTGCAAACTTTGCCTGACTGCAGACGTAAACCATGTCCTGTCTGTGCCTCTCCATCCACCAGCTTGCCTGCAGACGTGGCAGAGACAGTGTATTCAGTAGGGGCCCAGGAGGACACGGGCTGGGCGTCTCTCCTCCAGACATACACCCACTCCCTCTCAGAGACACACAAACGCAAGATCCTCTCTGCCCTGGCCAGCAGCCGAGACACTAACAAGCTAACCAGGTATGTACAGTCTTCTGTACTCTGTCAATTCAATTCAATATTTGACATTACATTCAGTGTGTGTGTTTCTACCCCAGGTTGTTGGAGCTGGGTCTAGAGGGAGAGGTGATCCGTACCCAGGACCTGGACTCCCTCATCGCCATGGTAGCCAGGAACCCAAGGGGACATCATCTGGCCTGGAGCTATGTCCAGAAATACTGGAGCACCCTGGTGGACAAGTAGGTGGACGAGAGGGAGGGGATAGAGGGAGGGGGGAGAGAGGTAGAGAAGGAGACTAACACTGAGGATAAATAGGTGGAGCCTATCCGTGTGGTGGAGAATGAGAGAGGGAAAGGGAGAAAGATGAACTGAGAGACTAACACTGATGACAAAGTAGGTAGTAGTAGGCCAGCAATCCCATAGCCTGGGGGCTTTAGTCAACCTGTGGTGTTTTGCTCTTGTTTCTACCCTGCAGGTTCCAGTTGGGATCGTTCTCTATTAGAAACATCATCATTGGTACCACAGCCCAGTTCTCCTCCACAGAGGAACTCACTGAGGTGAGGTTACTGAACTTTCCATGGCAATATCATTTGTTGTCAGAACCAAAGTTCTGTTTGAGCGAGGGAGAGGGTGTGTCCCATAACCCACGGCCATGCTTACCAGGTGTGTGTGTTCCCCAGGTGCGTGTATTCTTTAAGTCGATCCATGAGCAGGCATCTCAGCTGAGAGTGACTGAGGTTGCCATGGATAACATCCAGAAGAACATCCTCTGGCTGCAAAGAAACCTGGGAACTCTGAGGAGCTGGCTGGACCAACAGATAGACTGAAGAGAAAGAGAGAGGGAGAGGGAGAGGGGATAGGGAGAGAGAGACAGACAGAGGGAGGGAGGGGGGGGGGGGGTAGGGAGAGGGACAGAGAGACAGGGGGAGGGGGGGATAGGGAGAGAGAGAGAGACAGAGAGAGGGAGGGGGGGATAGGGAGAGGGAGAGAGAGACAGAGGGAGGGGGATAGGGAGAGAGAGAGGCAGAGGGAGGGGAGGATAGGGAGAGAGAGAGCGAGACAGCGGTAGAAAATGCTTGATTAGAGCTTTGTTTGTTTTTTTGTTTTTTTTTATGGATAGTTGTGTGTGTAAATAGTTTGGTCATGATTTTCAGTTTACATCAGGGACTTGGAATTGTTTTTGTTGAATTTGATTAAAATGTTTAATAATAAAGTGTTGTCAAAGTATTCTTTGAAGAGCAGTAAGAAGACCAAGATCATGTGGAATTACACAGAGTAAGAGCATATTAAATACGAACAGAAAACCAATTTGTAGGTGTTAACAATGAATGTAGGAGTGGCCTGAAAAGGCAAAAACAGCAGTCTCTATGTGAGACAGAATGAAGCTAGGTCTCACACACTACAACCTCACAGCCACTAGAGGGAGGGGACTGCTGAAAATTCAGTAGGAAACATACAGTTGAAGTCGGAAGTTTACATACACTTAGGTTGGAGTCATTAAAATTCATTTTTCAACCACTTCACAAATTTCTTGTTAACAAACTATAGTTTTGGCAAGTCGCTTAGGACATCTACTTCGCGCATGACACAAGTAATTTTTCCAACAATTGTTTACAGACAGATTATTTCACTTACAAATTCACTGTATCACAATTCCAGTGGGTCAGAAGTTTACATACACTAAGTTGACTGTGCCTTTAAACAGCTTGGAAAATTCCAGAAAATGATGACATGGCTTTAGAAGCTTCTGATAGGCTAATTGACATCATTTGAGTCAATTGGAGGTGTATCTGTGGAGGTATTTCAAGGCCTACCTTCAAACTCAGTGTCTCTTTGCTTGACATCATGGGAAAATCAGAAGAAATCAGCCAAGACCTCAGAAAAAAAAATGTAGACCTCCACAAGTCTGGTTCATCATTGGGAGAAATTTACAAACGCCTGAAGGTACCACGTTCATCTGTACAAACAATAGTACGCAAGGATAAACACCATGGGACCACGCAGCCGTCATATCGCTCAGGAAGGAGACACGTTCTGTCTCCTAGAGATTAACGTACTTTGGTGCGAAAAGTGCAAATCAATCACAGAACAACAGAAAAGGACCTTGTGAAGATGCTGGAGGAAACAGGTACAAAAGTATCTATATCCACAGTAAAACGAGTCCTATATCGACATAACCTGAAAGGCCGCTCAGCAAGGAAGAAGCCACTGCTCCAAAACCGCCATAAAAAAGCCAGGCTACGGTTTGCAACTGCACATGAGAACAAAGATTGTACTTTTTGGAGAAATGTCCTCTGGTCTGATGAAACAAAAATAGAACTGTTTGGCAATAATGACCATTGTTATGTTTGGAGTAAAAAGGGGGTGGCTTGCAAGCCAAAGAACACCATCCCAATCGTGAAGCACGGGGTGGCAGCATCATGTTGTGGGGGTGCTTTGCTGCAGGAGGGACTGGTGCACTTCACAAAATAGATGGCATCATGAGGCAGGAAAATTATGTGGATATATTGAAGCAACATCTCAAGACATCAGTCAGGAAGTTAAAGCTTGGTCGCAAATGGGTCTTCCAAATGGGCAATGACCCCAAGCATACTTCTAAAGTTGTGGCAAAATGGCTTAAAGACAACAAAGTCAAGGTATTGGAGTGGCCATCACAAAGCCCTGACCTCAATCCTATAGAACATTTGTGGGCAGAACTGAAAAAGTGTGTGCAAGCAAGGAAGCCTACAAACCTGACTCAGTTACACCAGCTCTGTCAGGAGGAATGGGCCAAAATTCACCCAACTTATTGTGGGAAGCTTGTGGAAGCTACCCAAAACGTTTGACCCAAGTTAAAGAATTTAAAGGCAATGCTACCAAATACTAATTGAGTGTATGTATGTAAACTTCTGACCCACTGGGAATGTGGTGAAAATAAAAGCTGAAATAAATCATTCTCTCTACTATTCTTCTGACATTTCACATTCTTAAAATAAAGTGGTGATCCTAACTGACCTAAGACAGTGAATTTTTACTAGGATTAACTGTCAGGAATTGTGAAAAACTGAGTTTAAATGTATTTGGCTAAGGTGTATGTAAACTTCAGACTTCAACTCTATATGTGTAAACATGTTGTACACATATCTATGTTTTTCATTTTGCTGAATTTCTGAGTGTTGGTTTAGTCAATAAACAGACCTATCGTACATGCACATTGCTTGAATCATGGATGGATGGAGGGGCAATGAGAACCTCAGAATCTCTCCTCTGTTGTCTTGGCAATAGCCTGGAAACAAGTGGATGGCGCTGACCTGATACTTGTTCTGGAAATAAACAGAAAAAGCTGTTGGAGAAGTACAGTGCCTTCAGAAAGTATTCATACCCCTTGACCTATTCCACATTTTGTTGTGTTACAGCCTAAATTAAAAATGGATTAAATACATGTTTTTTCTCACAATACACACAATACCCCATAAAGACAAAGTGAAAACATGTTTTTAGAAATGTTTGTACATTTATTGAAAATGAAATACAGAAATATTGTTAGAATCACCTTTGGCAGCAATTACAGTCTTTCTGTGTAAGTCTAAGAACTCTGCACACCTGGATTGTACAATATATTTTTTTAATGTTTAGGGGGTAGATCAGCTTTAATATTGCAGATTGTGTGTTCTATCAATGTAATTATTTGCATAATTTCCTATTCCCCATATATTTTTTGCTTATTTATTTGATATATTTTCTATTATTATTTTCCCCTCACCCTAACTCCCATCCCCTAATTGGAGTAAACTAATGGACAACAATACTTCGGCTTCTACTTCCAGTTTAAACATACTATATACATTTTACAGAAATGGTACATTTTACATTAGTTATCTATTTGTATTTTTTATTTTTTCCCTTCAGCTACCGTCAACCCCTCCAATCTATCTCTAAACACCATCCAGTCTTGACTTCTACTTGACAAATATTTTACTTTGCTGTGATGTTCCACAAAAGTTCGGAACTTTTCTATTCTCATAGTTTCCACAGAATCTAAATTAAAGATGAACACCTTTACTAAAAGTACTATTATATTATTGATTGACTGGCTATGACTTTTTAACCTGTCTGGCACCGGGGTTCCGCTAGCGGAACTCCTCCCACATTCCACTGAAAAGGCAGAGCGCGAAATTCAAAAAATATTTTTGAGAAATATTTAACTTTCACACATTAACAAGTCCAATACAGCAAATGAAAGATACACATCTTGTGAATCCAGTCAACATGTCCGATTTTCTAAATGTTTTACAGCGAAAACACCACATATATTTATGTTAGCTCACCACCAAATACAAAAAAGGACAGACATTTTTCACAGCACAGGTAGCATGCACAAAGCCAACCTAACTAACCAAGAACCAACCAAACTAACCAAGAAACAACTTCATCAGATGACAGTCTTATAACATGTTATACAATAAATCTATGTTTTGTTCGAAAAATTTGCATATTTGAGGTATAAATCAGTTTTACATTGCAGCTACCATCACAGCTACCGTCAGAAATAGCACTGAAGCAGCCAGAGTAATTACAGACACCAACGTCAAATACCTAAATACTCATCATAAAACATTTCTGAAAAATCGATGGTGTACAGCAAATTAAAGACAAACATCTTGTGAATCCAGCCAATATTTCCGATTTTTTAAGTGTTTTACAGCGAAAACACAATATAGCATTATATTAGCTTACTACAATAGCCTACCACACTACCACATTCATTCATCAAGGCACGTTAGCGATAGCAATAGGCACGTTAGCGATAGGGAATAAACCAGCAAAATATATTAATTTTCACTAACCTTCATAAACCTTCATCAGATGACAGTCCTATAACATCAGGTTATACATACACTTATGTTTTGTTCGAAAATGTGCATATTTAGAGCTGAAATCAGTGGTTATACATTGTGCTAACGTAGCATCTTTTTCCCAGAATGTGCGGATATTTTTATGACACTCAACTATTCTGACCAAATAACTATTCATAAACGTTACTAGAAAATACATGTTGTATAGGAAATGATAGATACACTAGTTCTTAATGCAATCGCCGTGTTAGAATTCTAAAAAATAACTTCATTACGACATCCAGCTTAGTTATAGCGAGAGCGTGCCCAAAATCTGGGCGCAAACTACTAGTACAACATGTTCGACAGATATATGAAATAGCATCATAAAATGGGTCCTACTTTTGATGATCTTCCATCAGAATGTTGTACAAGGGGTCCTTTGTCCAGAACAATCGTTGTTTGGTTTTAGAATGTCCTCTTCTCCAGTCAATTAGCACGGAAAGCTAGCAAAGTAGCGCGAAGCTCTCCTTCCTGAACAAAGGCACACAACGCAACACGCCTAACGTCCCGAATAAATTTCAATAATCTAATAAAACTATATTGAAAAAACATACTTTACGATGATATTGTCACATTTATCAAATAAAATCAAAGCCGGAGATATTAGTCGTCTATAACGACAGCCTTTCAGAAGGCAATACCAGGTCCCTTCGCACGCGCTCCAGAAAACAGGAAACTGGTGACACGTCATACAAAGAGCTTTTATTCGACCGCAGATCAAGTTATACACTCCATTTCTTCTCTCACTGCCTGTCGACATCTAGTGGAAGACATATGAAGTGCATGTATACCAATAAATATCAAGGACATTTATAGGCAGGCCCTAGAACAGAGCATCGATTTCAGATTTTCCACTTCCTGTCAGGAAGTTTGCTGCAAAATGAGTTCTGTTTTACTCACAGATATAATTCAAACGATTTTAGAAACTAGAGAGTGTTTTCTAACCAATAGTAATAATAATATGCATATTGTACGAGCAAGAATTGAGTACGAGGCCGTTTAAATTGGGCACGATTTTCCCCCAAAGTGAAAACAGCGCCCTCTGTCCTCAACAGGTTTTAAGTCACCCAGCAGTGCTATTTGCACATTATTCTTTTTTTATTCTTCAAGCTCTGTCAAATTGGTTGTTGATCATTGTTGATCATTGCTGGACAGCCAATTTCCAGTTTTGCCATAGATTTTCAAGATGATTTAAGTCAAAACTGTAACTAGGCCACTTAGGAACATTCAATGTTGCTTCTCCAGTGTATATTTGACTTTGTGTTTTAGGTTTTTGTCCTGCTGAAAGGTGAATTTGTTTCCCAGTGTCTGGTGGAAAGCAGACTGAACCCGGTTTTCCTCTAGGATTTTTCCTGTGCTTGGCTCTATTCCATAATTGGTGCCTTCCTCTCTGGAAACTGAATTAGGAAGGACGCCTGTATCTTTGTATTTCAAAAAATACAAAAATATTTTACCGTTATTCAACTAGGCAAGTCAGTTAAGAACAAATTCTTATTTACAATAACAGCCTACCCTGGCCAAACCCAAACCCGGATGACGCTGGTCCAATTGGACGACGCTGGCGCCGCCCTATGGGACTCCCAATCACAGCCGGTTGTGATACAGCCTGGAATCAAACCAGGGTTTGTATTTATGCCTCTAGCACTGAGATGCAGTGCTTTAGACCGCTGCGCCAGGGTAGGCTGTTATTGTAAATACTGGGTGTATTGATACACCATCCAAAGTGTAATTAATAACTTCACCATGCTCAAAGGGGTATGTGTGGGGTACAGATATGAGGTAGTCATCAAAAACTCATGTTAAACAATACTATTGCACACAGAGTGAGTCAGTTCAACTTATTATGTGACTTGTTAAGCACATTTTTACTCCTGAACTTATTTAGGCTTGCCATATCAAAGGGGTTGAATACTCAAGACATTTTAGCTTTCATTTTTTATTAACTTGTAAAAAATTATAAAAACGTAATTCCACTTTGATGTTATGGGCTATTGTGTGTAGGTGAGTGACACAAAATCTAATTTTAATCTATTTTAAATTCAAGCTGTAACCAATAAAATGTGGAAAAAGTCAAAGGGTGTGAATACTTTCTGATGGCACTGTACAACTTTCTCACACTGCTGAAACAACCACTTCCTGAAAGCACGCACGCACACGCACACGCACACGCACACGCACACCACACACCACACACACACACACACACACACACACACACACACACACACACACACACACACACACACACACACACACACACACAAACAACGATTCCGTTCCCTTGGCTCCTTTGACCCATAATGAACTTCTGAGCTATTGCACATTTACAGACGCATACCCATGTAATATTTCGGAAGTGCTGTGACACACTGAAGTGCTGTCAAGCATCCATCTCTACATTGAATAGCTGTCTGTGGTGACTGACTGTCTATTGATAAAGACAGGGACATAAGTAGCCAAAGCTCAGTCACATGCTGATTGTGGGCCATGGGGACATCATCTTACTGCATGTGACTCCTGACCTCCTGAACAGTGTGTGTGTGTGTGTGTGTGTGCATGTGAAAGAGAGAGAGAGAGAGAGAAAGAGAGAGACAGGCCAGTGTAATAACTCCCCCCAAACTCTGTCCTCGGTACCCCAAGGGATGCACGTTTTGCTTTTTGCCCCTAGCACTACACAGCTAATTCAAATTATCAACAAATTATCAAGCTTTGATCATTTGAATCAGCTGTGTACTGTTACGGCAAAACCCAAAAAGAGCACCTCTTAGGGTCCCGAGGACCGAGTTTGGGAAACGCTGGGCTATATTGTAAAAGTCATGAAAACTAAAATGAGCTTTTTGGTCTTAATTTAAGGTTAGGGTTAAGCATAACGTTAGCAGTGTGGTTAGGGTTAGGTTTAAAATCACATTTTAAGAAGATCAATTGTAGAAATAGGCGGGGTGATGACCACAGGGAGGGTCAAACACAGAGGTCTAACTGTCTTTTAATCACAGGCAGCACCTTAATTGGGGAGCACAGGCTCATATTGTTTTGCATTTACCACCAGAGTGTGTGTGTGTTTCAATCTGAACAGACAGAAGCCCGTTATTTGCGGTAATAAAGCTGTAGAGCCATAAAGCAGACAGCTTCAGCAGAGTGGGTAGTGCTACTGAACCTTATCAGATTGAGCACACTCCCCAAACAAGGAGCCCTATCAAAAGCACAGGCTTGACCAAGCAAAAAGTTGAGGGAGTTAAAAGGAAATGTAAAAAAAAAAAAAAGGCACATAGGATTGAGTTGTGGGATAAACTCAACTGACTCACATAATGTAGGCCAACTGGAGTGTCACCTGCAGTTGCTAGTGTGAATATTGCACAGAGCAACAGCTCACTCCAGCTTAATCTCCAACAGCTCACAGTGCCTTTAGAACAGATAAACAAACTACTGACAGCCAACCCCGGACGACGCTTGGCCAATTGTGCGCCGCCCTATGGGACTCCCGATCACCGCCGGTTGTGATACAGCCCGGGATCGAACCAGGGTCTGTAGTGACACCTCTAGCACTGAGATGCCATCCCTTAGACCCACTTGAGAGCCAATAGTAATGACTGGAATGGAATAAATTGAATGGTATTTAACACATCAAACACATGGTTTCCATGTGCTTGATACCATTCCATTTACTCCATTCCAGCCATTATTATGAGCAACACTTTTTATTTTTCCTGAGAATTGTGAAAGATGTAGCCTACCAATAACAATATGTGTATGATGAGGATGTTCCCAACATTTAATAAGGGATTCAAAAAAAAGGAAAATCCAGTACAATAAGATATTGTTGACACGCACACGAATTTCACAAATGTTTGTTTGTTTTCACAGCAAGCGGTAGGGATTTGTCTTTTTACTTTCGAGCCACCACTCTTAGCCCCGACCAATAGAATTCCGGTAAATACATGACAGAAATCTGTCAATAACTGCCTGGTGAGAAAGGGAATGGGAAGCTATCATTGAAATGCATGGCGAACAGTTTGATGACAGACTATCGTTTGGACGCTTGACCATATTAATTATTTTATTCCGTAAGCTACTAACTTCACCGATTGTGACTCGTATCTATAATTCAAAAACGTTAAGGCATGGAGAGGAAAGTTGTGGCCGCTCTCTAGTGTCAGAAGTTAGCTAGCAGCCAAGCTAGCTAGCCCACTTAGCCTGGCTGTAGTCACCTGATCTGACTAGCTACTGATAGCTAGTAGCATCAGTCTTTTTGGTGGCGGAGTTTGGTCAGCAGTGGTTCCCTCGTCCTCCAGCGGGGTGTTGTTATTGGTGAAGTGAGGACAGTTCGGCTCGTCCAGATATCTTGTCATGGAGGACCCATTTGACAGTGGTAAGGAATGACATTATCCGTAGTATAAGGTGACCAGATTTCTGAAATGAAAACCGGGGACATTTTCAGTTCGGCGGTCAATATATAATTAAAATATCCAATGTTATTATCTATGAAATAAAAAAGGGGGACAATGCCTGTTTCATGTATTTAGTCTAACAGGCACACTGACAGAGAAAACGACTATATTACAGAAACACTACAGACAAGACAGAACTGTCCGATCTGAACAGCCATTCAGTGGTCCTGGTAGTCTGGGTAGAATAAGAGCATTAGAGAACATGAGCAAAATTGAAAAAACAGACAATAGTATATGTGAAATACTTAACAACATAATAAAGAAATAAGACGCCGATGAGGTTGGTAACTACATAATATACTTATACCAACCTAATCTGTATATTTCTCAGAAGAATGTATTTTATTCAGGATTGCTCTGTCTTTGGCAAGCTTCTCCATGAACTCCTGGCAGGGGAGGTTAAAGTTTGTCTTCACAATAAGCATGGCCTTGATGGTAGGAACAGTGAACCTATTTCTTGCTGCTGTCCATAGATCATTCATTTGGGAGAACACTCTCTCGACTGGTGCATTACTTCCAGGTAAGCACATGACAACAGACGCTAATCTAGCCAGGTTAGTGTGTGGGATGTCATTCTATTTGAAGTGGGTAACCACCGTGCTCCATCTCTGACTAAGCGGTGTCTCAGATGTTTTCCATTCTTCAAGCGATCCCCCCTTTAGGAACTCTTGCAGGACAGTAACCTCGTCACACAATGCATCCTCATTGATGGTCACATTGGGGCATTTTTCCTGCAGTGTGGCTGCTGCTTTCTGGATCTCTTCACGCAGAGGTTGCCTTTTTAAAAGGAGACAATGTAAATCTTTTAGATTATCTGTGTGCTTTCCCCATGCTTGCAAGTAGTTCACAGCCGTAGTGAAGAATGATTGGGATGTTTTGAGAAAGCTCTCTTTAGACATGGCTCCATTTTCCTCTAGCTCTCTCAGAAGTCCTCTGACTAAAAATGGAATGAAGTTGTCATCATGTCTTGCAGTCAATTTTGCCTCAACGTTTCTCAGAATTGCAGCGGAGTCCACAGCACAGTGGTCCTGGCCTCCAAGCATCTTGATCGTGTCACTGAATACAGTCAAGTTTCCATGGACAAAGGCCAGCCAAGTTCAGTCAGTGGATCTTCGAACATTGTTCGCAGGACAACAGGGCATTTGTCTTCAGAAATAAAAAAGGATTTCAATGGCACATACATTTTCAGCACTCTTTCTAGAGCAGGGAGCATGGATATCCAGCGAACATTGCTATGTCCTAAAATGTTATGGTACTCCTGGCCAACAAACTCACAAAAGCCCTTCAGTCTTTCTAGGAGCAAACGGAGCAAACCTGTTGGATTACAACTCAATTGCACTGACTCTCTTTATGTTTATTGGGACATTATTCTTATTGTTCAGCCTTGGCCTACACTTTGCCCTACCAAGGAAGGTGAGGAAATCCAACTCAGATTGGTTTACATTTTCTGCTGCTCGAATATCCTACTTCCTCTTGTTTTAGAGGCTAGGCCAAGCTGTGTTAGTGTTATTTACAGTCTTGACTGGAGGCTGCATTAGTTCAGTAGTTTGTTTATGTCCTAAAGACACATAAAATGTCATTTTAACTCAACTGTTTGCTTGGTCAAGCCTTTTGCTTTTGATAGGGCTCCTTGTGTGGGGTGTGTGCCCAATCTGATAAGGACCAGCATGTTCTTGCTGTAGGTTCAGTAGCACTACCCATTCTGCTGAAGCTGTCTGCTTTATGGCTCTACAGCTTTATTACTGCAAATAATGAATAAAGGGCTTCTGTTTGTTCAGATTGGAACACACACACACACACATACTGGTGGTCAATACAATCCATAATAGTCAATGGAAACACTGTTACTCAATAGACATAGACACTGCTATATTTCTCTGAGTGCTTTTGCCTAATTGAAACATGTTCCATGTACAGTTGAAGTCGGAAATTTACATACACCTTAGCCAAGTACATTTAAACTCAGTTTTTCACAATTCCTGACAATTAATCTGAGTAAAAATTCCATGTCTTAGGTCAGTTAGGATCACCATTTTATTTTAAGAATGTGAAATGTCAGAATAATAGTAGAGAGAATGATTTATTTCAGCTTTTATTTCTTTCACCACATTCCCAGTGGGTCATTAGTTTACATACACTCAATTAGTATTTTGTAGCATTGCCTATAAATTGTTTAACTTGGCTCAAATGTTTCGGGGAGCCTTCCACAAACTTCCCACAATACGTTGGGTGAATTTTGGCCCATTGCTCCTGACAGAGCTGGTGTAACTGAGTCAGGTTTGTAGGCCTCCTTGCTCGCACATGCTTTTTCAGTTCTGCCCACACATTTTCTATAGGATTGAGGTCAGGGCTTTGTGATGGCCCCTCCAATACCTTGATTTTGTGGTCCTTAAGCCATTTTGCCACAACTTTGGAAGTATGCTTGGTGTCATTGTCCATTTGGAAGACCCATTTGCGACCAAGCTTTAACTTCCTGACTGATGTTTTGAGATGTTGCTTCAATATATCCACTTAATTTGCCATCATGATGCCATCTGTTTTGTGAAGTGCACCAGTCCCTCTTGCAGCAATGCACCCCCACAACATGATGCTGCCACCCTCGTGGTTCACGGTTGGGATGGTGTTCTTTGGCTTGCAAGCCTCCCCCTTTTTCCTCCAAACATAACAATGGTCATTATGGCCAAACAGTTCTATTTTTGTTTAATCAGACCAGAGGACATTTCTCCAAAAAGTACAATCTTTGTTCTCATGTGCAGTTGCAAACCGTAGCCTGGCTTTTTTATGGCGGTTTTGGAGCAGTGGCTTCTTCCTTGCTGAGCGGCCTTTCAGGTTATGTCGATATAGGACTCGTTTTACTGTGGATATAGATACTTTTGTACCTGTTTCCTCCAGCATCTTCACAAGGTCCTTTTCTGTTGTTCTGGGATTGATTTGCACTTTTCGCACCAGCACGTGTCTCCTTCCTGAGCGGTATGATGGCTGCGTGGTCCCATGGTGTTTATACTTGCGTACTATTGTTTGTACAGATGAACGTGGTACCTTCAGGCGTTTGGAAATTGCTCCCAATGATGAACCAGACTTGTGGAGGAGGTCTACAATTGTTTTTCTGAGGTCTTGGCTGATTTCTTTTGATTTCCCCATGATGTCAAGCAAAGAGACACTGAGTTTGAAGGTAGGACTTGAAATACATCAACAGGTACACCTCCAATTGACTCATGATGTCAATTAGCCTATCAGAAGCTTCTAAAGTCATGACATAATTTTCTGGAATTTCCAGAAAATGTTTAAAGGCACAGTCAACTTAGTGTATGTAAACTTCTGACCCACTGGAATAGTGTGAATTATAAATTAAACAATCTGTCTGTAAACAATTGTTGGAAAAATTACTTGTGTAATGCACAAGTAATTTAACCGACTTGCCAAAACTATAGTTTGTTAACAAGAAATTTGTGGAGTGGTTGAAAACAAGTTTTAATGACTCCAACCTAAGTGTATGTAAACTTCCGACTTCAACTGTATGTTATTTCATTAGCCTACTTCAATTCAGAATGCACAGGGCCTACATGGAACGCCTAACTGATGGGTGAATCCTGTCTTGGACACTGTGACTGCAGTAGTATGGAAACGAAATGCCCAGAGATTATTCCTTGTTCAGGTGACACAGGTTGTTTTCACTAACACACAGCCCAGAGGAAAGGCCTCTTGCCTGGCCTTATCTGCCCTGAGGCACCAAGTATACCTGGTCTGGGCTCTGCCTGGGGTGAGTCTAGTCCCAGCACCACTATGGCCTTGTACTTTCAGTCTGTGTGGCCCTAGCTAAGTCATATAGGGTAAACAAATAAGTCTGTAGACTGTCTGTGGATCTGTCTGTTTGTTTGAAAACAGGAAGAGTCTGGTGAGATGCTGCTGACACTTTCAGTTTCTTTGCTGCGTCAGTTTGAGGTGCACTCATTTTGGTCTTAGTAACAGTTCTAAAAACAGTTACCACATTTTTAGAATGGCCTCATTTGACACACAATACTAGTTCTAACATGGAATTAAAGGTTGCTATGGTTCTTATTTTGATCTGGGTATTATTAAATATGTGCCAGCAGCATACCACCCTCTGAAGCTAAGCAGGGTTGGTCCTGGTCAGTCACTGGATGGGAGACCAGATGCTGCTGGAAGTGGTGTTGGAGGGCCGGTATGAGGCACTCTTTCCTCTGGTCTAAAAATGCCCCAGGGCAGTGATTGGGGACATTTGCCCTGTGTATGGTTCCGTCTTTCGGATGGGAAGCTAAACGGGTGTCCTGACTCTCTGTGGTCACTAAAGATCCCATGGCACTTATCGTAGGAGTAGGGGTGTTAACCCCGGTGTCCTGGCTAAATTCCCAATCTGGCCCTCATACCATCATGGCCACCTAATCATCCCCAGTTTCCAATTGGTTCATTGATCCCCTCCCACCTGTAACTATTCCCCAGGTTGTTGCTGTAAATGAGGAAGTGTTTTCAGTCAACTTACCTGGTAAAATAAATAAATATTCAGCTCCATATCAAGGCCTATTAATAGGAGCAGAACTCTCTGCAGACCACAGGACTTCTGAGTCAGGACTAGATCTGCTGCACGGAGGGATAGGATGAACTCTGATGGCTTCAGTTAGCCTTCTCCTAGTCACTCAGTCTAGGCAGCTGGGCCCTACCAACACGCATGCATGTTCTCACACAATGGAACACGCGCAATAGAACGTAGTAGGTGAATGAGATGGCTTTTTTTATAGTGTCATCGGTTATGATGATACTGGCTCTCTGTTCACTTACATGCAACACCCACTATTCACTGGAACTTCAGAGAGTGTGTGTGTGAGAGCTTTGTTTGGGCCCAGCCCTGCATTCACCCACCATTGAATCAGAACACACATAGGGGCTCAGTCCCTCTGCACAGTTTTATTACAGGTGAAAAATGGGACCCTTTACAAAGAGGCACATCGGGACATTTTTTACAGTTTGACTACTGTTGTAATTGTTGTTATTGAATTAAATAGTTGACCATTTGTCTGTTTTTCTGAGGAGATACTGGGGAGAATCAAAAGAAAGGTTTTATTGAACGTGTGTGTGTGTGTATATATTAACCTTTTTGTTTGCTTGTATGTGTAACCAGAGCGAGCGTCCCTGCCCAGGAACATGATAGAGAACAGTATGTTTGAGGAGGAACCTGATGTAGTGGACCTGGCCAAAGACTCTACAGCCTTCCCAGTAATTACATACTATACAGCACTGACATTAACCCATCCCCTCATCAGTATTCCCTTTTCTTCCAACTGTTTATGTTTTTCCAGATTTTCATATCTTGCCTTCTGTCTTTTTATTTTCTCTCTCTTCTTTCTCTTTTTTTACAACTCCCTCCTCCAGGAGTTCCCGGCATTGGACCCAGATGAGGTGGTGTACGAGCCCCGTAGCTCCCGTCTGCTGGTGCGAGGTCTGGGAGAAAACGACCTGGACGATGAGGAGGAGGACTATGAGTCGTCAGCCCGCCTACTGGGCATGTCCTTCATGAACAGAAGCTCTGCCCGCAGTCCTAGCGCCTCCCCTTACATTAGACAGGCTCCACCCAGGTTACTTTTCATATCGAAATAAACTTGATTTAAAGTGCATTTAAATAAGACAGGCACTTTACAGTAAAATAGAAACAATGAAAGAAACAATACTAAAGATATTATATTTACAGATTATTAAATAGTTTTATTTGTTGTTTTTTGGTCAGGTCATGTTCCCGCCCCTCGGCTCGTATGCTGGTGGTGGGCGTGTTCATCTTGGTACTGGTCACGTCCATGGCGATGGTTCTCTATTTCCTGCCTGGCTGTACCTTCACTAAGGTAGGTGTCTGTGCTTGCGTTTGTGTGAGTGAAGAGTGTGCGGTTACTGCATTGGCCTCCACAGCTACGGGGGGGGTGTGTGTGTGTTCACCGTGTTGATCCTCTCTCCCCAGGCTGGCTGTCCTAAGGCTAACTCCTCCACTCCTATGGAGCTGGTCTATCCTAAAAGCACCAATGGGGAGCTGTTTCCTTGGAATGAGCTACGCCTCCCAGCCAGTGTACGACCTGTAAACTACGACCTCTCCTTGACCCCTGACCTGACTTCCATGACCTTCACCGGCCGCACCATCATCAACATGATTATACAACACGACACCAAGCGCATCGTTTTGCACAGCTCCGAGATCAATATCATCAAGGCAATCTTTCAGGTAGCAATGCTATGAACATTGACTATTTAATCGGAAATGGTAATATTATTGAAAACTTAACTGTTATTGTTCTTATGTAACTTCCTTACTTGCAATGTGAAGAGAGTAAGAGTTGCTTTCCCTGGGGAGATAACTTATGTTTTACTTAGCTTAATTATGTTTCCCTTGCTAAATAATGTTTTTACCTAGTTAGATTGTTTCACCTTGTTAAATACTGTTTTTACTGTAACCCTTCCAGGTTGGAGAGGGTAAGAGTGTTGAGGTGAAGGTGTTGGAGTATAAACCATGGCAGCAGATAGCTGTCAGCTTCCCAGAGGATCTGAAGGAAGGCCAGGTGTGTGTGTTAACATTGGACTACACAGCCAGCCTTTCACACGCCTACGACGGCTTCTATAACAGCTCCTACAATGACAAGACTGGAGCCAAGAGGTATGCAAAACATTGTCCTAAAAATAACAACCTAACTCGGTGTGAATGCAGTGAGACAGTTCTTTAAGTGTGAAAACTTGAGTGTATGTTGACCTTTAGTAACCTTCAAGCCTAGTCCTTGCTCTCTGTGACTGAGTGATTCTATTCAACCCTCAGGGTCCTAGCTGCCACACAGTTTGAGCCCCAGGCAGCCAGGAAGGCCTTCCCCTGTTTTGACGAGCCTGCCTTTAAAGCCACCTTCCTGGTCAGGATCACCAGAGAACCTGAATACATCGCTCTGTCCAACATGCCCAAGGTACACTGTGTGTGTGTGTGTGTGTGTGTGTGTGTGCGCGCACTTGTGAGTTTGCGCGCAGCTGTGTATTTTTAAGTTGTAAATATACATTACAAAATGTGTTGACATGAAATTATTATTGGAGACGCTTCACATGCCAGTGTATAAAAACCATCTGTTAATGAAACTATGCACTAGTTTATGCACTAAGTCGATCTGGATAAGAGCCTTTGCTAAAATGTAAATGTAATCTAACTGTGTTGTGTTTCCCAGGCTAAGACGACTACGTTACCCAGCGGCATGCTGGAGGATGAGTTTGAGCAGACTAGTGTTAATATGAGCACCTACCTGGTGGCCTTCATCGTAGCCAACTTCACCAGCATCACTAGAAATGTATCCAATACACTGGTACGTATAGAGTCCCTGCCTCAATCTATTCACACTAGTTCTATGGCCTGCAACACACTAGAATGCAACTCTGTCTACTCTGTGCCTATCCCCCCCCCCCCCAACGTTGGTACTATTGTATTTATTCAATTTGTATGGTGTGTGTTGCAGGTGTCAGTGTACTCTGTGCCAGAGAAGGAGGAACACACACAGTATGCTCTGGACACCGCGTCCAGGTTGCTGCAGTTCTACAACACCTTATTTGACATCAACTACCCTCTGAGGAAACTGGGTGAGAGGAAAGACAGAAACATACAGACACTCAGCCCTCACACAATTAGCTCAACTGATGAACACCTTTTACATGTAGTAGTTAAATAAAGGCTAAATAAAAAATATATTTAAAAAATGAAGGCCAAAAGATGAATAAAAAAATGTGAGGGAAAAGTCTGTTTTCAATAATGTGACACAAAATACGCATTGGTATTGACCCCTCCACGTTTCTGTATCTCTCTCTCTCTACCCTTCCTCCCTTCTCTCTCCCCCTCCTCTAGACCTGGTTGCTATCCCAGACTTCCTGGCGGGAGCGATGGAGAACTGGGGTCTGATCACCTTCAGAGAGACCAGCCTTTTGGTACAAAACCAGTCCTCTCCTCTCGACAAACAACTAATCGCTAACGTCGTAGCCCACGAACTCGCTCACCAGGTGTGTAAACGATTACGCGGCGATGGAACACGTGTGTATGCACGTCAGCAGTCTTAATGCTGTTTTGACGTTTGGTTAAGAAGCGCCGCTGTTCTTATGCAGTTGCTTTAACAGTGTCTAATGCTCCTATGATACTGTTATAAAGCTGCCGTAACACTGTTCTAATGCCGCCATGTGTCAGTGGTTTGGGAACCTGGTGACGATGCGCTGGTGGAATGACCTGTGGCTCAGCGAGGGCTTCGCCACCTACTGGCAGTACGCATCTCTAATGACAGAGTTCCCACAGCTGTACCTAGTAAGTAGTACCACGTCACACGCGCGTGTAAGTGCTGTGCAAGGGGTCAATGTCGATTTAAGATGGCCGCGGTAGAATGACCTCTCTTCCGTCTCCAGGGCAATGTGTTCCTGGAGCAGCGGTTCAAAGCAATGGCCAAAGATTCTCTGAACTCCTCCCACCCAGTCTCAGTGTCGGCCCAGGTGACCACACCTGAACAGGTGTCTGAGATGTTTGACTCGATCACCTATGAGAAGGTACTTCAATTACATTATTCGCCTTTACTTACAACTTAATTGATTAGTGTAGTGAATGATATCGAGTACTATGGTCACAGCAGTGATGTGTGTGTGTGTGTGTTTGTCTCTAGGGTGCGTCCCTCCTGCTGATGTTGAACTCCACTCTGCCAGACGGTCAGTTCAGGAAAGGCCTTATCAAGTACCTGTGTCAATACAGAGGATCTAACACGGTTACTGACGACCTCTGGAACAGCATCACACAGGTAGCAGTGGTCTGTCTGAGAAAACCTGTCCCTTACATTCGTCTCTGTTTCCTGATTTTAGTTATTTTCACAGGTTCCTTATTTTGCGTCTGCAAAATTTGGTGTCGTACCCTTCCCCTTTTCACAACCATCACGCTGTATGCGTATTGTGTGTGGAGATGTCTTGTCTATTGTGTTAGTACTGCTGATGGTGATGATACTCCATCTCTCTCTGGCCCAATGTGATGAGTAATACTATTAGTAGTAGGGCTGTCCCTGACAACAACAAAAAGATTGGTCGACCGAGGAAAAAATGAAACGTGTATTTTTCCATATGTTTGAATAAAATCTACTGTATCTAGGCTACTGAGCTTGTCTGATGCTTTAAACACTGCAATTTAAAAATGAAGACACACAAATCACTAAAGAGCGAGCCAGAGATCAATATAGCCTCCTCCCGCTGATGTTGGCCTTCGCAGATTCTGCCGTTATACTTCTGAAGTTGCCGGTAACAGGCTACACCAGCCGCCGGCAACCTTTTCCGTTTTGAGTGCTACGTTATCGTACCATTTCTACTGATCTGCGTGCAAGTTATAATTTTCATATACTAATGTAAAAGTAACTTATATTGCCATTGCCAAATATAGAAATACCCTACATAAAGCCAACAAATAAAAGCATTGCAGCCCGCAGGTAGAAAATATCCCGATAAATATCTATGAATCACATTGGCAACGTGTATGGCCTGTCTACAAGTAACTTGAAACATTGTCAGCTATTAACTTGGTCTGGCCCCGATGCTCGTGCTAGTAAACTTCCGACATTGTATAAAATCTGACCATATCCTCCTGATTCCTGCTTACAAGCAAAAACTAAAGCAGGAAGTAGTAGTGACTCACTCAATGCGGAAGTGGTCAGATGACGCAACTACTAAGCTACATGACTGTTTTGCTAGCACAGGCTGGAATATGTTCCGTGATTCTTCCGATGGCATTGAGGAGTACACCACATCAGTCTCTGGCTTCATCAATAAGTGCATCGATGACGTCGTCTCCACAGTGACCGTACATACCCCAACCAGAAGCCATGGAATACAGGCAACATCCGCACTGAGCTAAGAGTAGAGCTGCCGCTTTCAAGGAGCGGGACTCTAACCCGGACGCTTAATAGAAATCCCGCTATGCCCTCCGAACCATCAAACAGGCAAAGCGTCAATACAGGACTAAGATTGAATCCCACTACACCGGCTCCGACGCTCGTCGAATGTGGCAGGGCTTGCAAACTATTACGGACTACAAAGGGAAGCACAGCTGTGAGCTGCCCAGTGACACGAACCTACCAGACGAGCTGGTAAGGCAAGCTCTCCGTAGCCGATGTGAGTAAGACCTTTTAAACGGGTCAACATTCACAAGGCCGCAGGGCCAGACGGATTACCAGGACGTGTACTCAGAGCATGCGCTGACCAACTGGCAAGTGTCATCACTGACATTTTCAACCTCTCCCTGACCGAGTCTGTAATACCAACATGTTTCAAGCAGACCACCATAGTCCCTGTGCCAAGAACACCAAGGTAACCTGCCTAAATGACTACAGACCAGTAGCACTAAAGTTGACCGGTGCAGCTCTAGCAGGGCAGAAATTTGATGAATTGACTTGTTGGTAAGGTGGCATCCTGTGACGGTGCCACGTTGAAAGTCACTAAGCTCTTCAATAAGGCCATTCTACTGCCAATGTTTGTCCATGGCTGTGTGCTCGATTTTAAACACCTGTCAGCAACGGGTTTGGCTGAAATAGCCAAATCCACTAATTTGAAGGGGTGTCCACATACTCTTGTATGTATAGTGTATTTGCCACTGCTTGACTAAAAAATGTTCTTCAACCAACAGCCTATCGATCAAACAATCGACCAGTTGATTAAATTGTGTTAGCCCTAATTAGTAGACATATATTTTTATATCATTGATTATTGTTTCTGGATGTGCCAGGCCCAAGTGCTTCCCCAGCAGGAGAGTGTGTCAGACATGATGAGAACATGGACGCTGCAGAAAGGCTTCCCATTGGTTACCGTCAGCCGCAAGGGTGGTGAGGTGACCCTCACACAGGAACACTTCCTGCTCTCCACAGACAACACCACACACACCTCCAGGTGAGATGCACGTGCGTAAGCATGCACACACATATGCGCGCGCGCGCACGCATGCACACACACACCAACCTGTTTTTTTTTTTGTGTGTCCTCCTCAGCCTGTGGCACATCCCTGTGACATACGTGAATGACAGCTGTAGCTCTGCCCCTTCCTGCAGACAGATGTTCACTCTGAGGAATAAGACAGGTATAACACAGACAACTTCTATACATTGAACTGGGTAGCTGTCATTTAGTTTGACTTAATGTTATGCATTGTCTAGTTTGTGTGTCAGGCTTGTATAGTACTTAGTGATGTTTGGCCTGCTGGTTGTATGCTCTGAGGTAAGAGCATGTTCATGTATCTGAGTGCATTGTTCTGTGTTTTCCTCTTAGCGACTCTGAAGGTGTCAGAGAGTGTGAAGTGGCTGAAGTTGAACTACATGAACACGGGCTTCTATATAGTTCACTATGGAGACGAGGGCTGGGCAGCTCTCATAGACGCTCTAAAGACTGACGTCAGCACACTCACACCCCACGACCGCGCTTCGCTCATACACAACATCTTCTCCCTGTCCAGGTCAGTGTGTGTGTGTGTGTTTGTACTGTGGCATGGTACACTCAATGGAGGATAATACTCGCTAGGTGAGATCTCTCAGAAAGATGGGATTTCATTTTTTTAGATGGTGGTCGTTGCTGTAAAAAAAAAAGAAGTGTTCTCAGTCAACCTACCTGGTAAATAATTAAGAAATGGATGAATTGGAGGCCTGTCTTCATACTCTGCCTGGACTTGTACGATTACTTTACTTGAACATGTCTATGTTAGATGTTTTGGATGCTCAACTGAACAGACAACGGACACAAATAGACTAAATTGATTCATATCTATTCATTTTTTCTCTCCCTCTTATCAGGCTGGGTCGTGTGTCCTTCCGTCAGGTTCTCAGTCTGTTGGACTATACTACCAATGAGACTGAGACTGCTCCTCTGACAGAAGCCCTATCACAGCTCAGCTCTGTCTACAGACTACTGGACAAGAGACAGGAGCTAAGACTGGTGGCCCGCATGAAGGTACACACACTAGATTGTCAGGTACCTTGTTCTGGGGCCTAGTCCCACCATTTGGGACAAACTGACTGTGCTTACGTTCTCTTTGTAATGTGTGTTCCAGGCGTACATCTTGGGTCATTTTGGCTCTCTGATGGACAGTCAGGACTGGGGAGTGGAGGAGAGTGTCTCCAGTCAGGAGCTGAGGTCAGCCCTGCTAGAGGTGGCATGTAGTCTTCGACGCCAGAACTGTACTGACCAGGCCACGGCCCTCTACGAACAGTGGACCAACTCGAACCAAACCAATCGGTACACACATGGACTGACTGAAAATTGTTCAAACGATGTAGTAAAACTAGATTATATTTTCGGTTCTGATGGGGTACAACAGTTGAACTAAGCTCATGATTTATAAGTTATATTCTTCAAGAATCAATGGCTATATATCATGAATATAAAAGGTAAAACATTTATGTATTTATCGTATATTGCCCCTTTATGGATATAAACAATGAAGACAGGCTTGCTCGTTTTAAAAAAAATATATACTTTTAGATATTTTGGCTGCCATTGTCTTCATCAGAAATGAGTAAAGCTAGTGACCTGTTCTATAGTGACCTGTTCTATAGTGATCTTGTGGTAATGTAATGATGTGTTGTCTCTTCCAGCATCCCAGGTGATCTTCAGCGAGTGGTGTTTTCTGTAGCAGCCCAGTCTGACTCTGGTTGGCTGTCTCTGCTGGACACCTACAGACTCACCACTTACGACTCGGAGAAACGCAAGATACTGCAGGCCCTCGCCTCCACACAGGACCCACGACGCATCGTATGGTGAGAGAGACTGTGTGTGTGTGTGGGGGGTGGGGTGGTCCATGGTAGAGGTCTTCACGGATCCACCTGTACCCGAATACCCGAGACCAGAATTCAAAATGGTTTCAATGGTCTGAGTCGGATGTGATATGATTGTCTCAGGTATGTGTAATTTTAACTGACTTGTCCAGAAGAACCCATACAGATCCGAACGCGACTGCTGCAGTGGAGAGAGAGAGAGAAATCGTATAATTTATGCTGCTGGTCTTTGCTTTTCACGAGAGTGGTGCTGGTTGGAAGCAATAGGCTACAGTCAGAGCCTCCGTGTGGGGAAAAAGTTAGGACATATCTAATCAATGATGGAATGGAAAGTTAAAGGAGAAGGACGGGCTACAACCCCCAAGAGCCAACAGCTAGGCTGCTACTTTATATTCTGAATGTTGCTATTTGTAACTGTAGGATGAGAAAGCGCATGCAGCTTCTATTAGCCTAGATGGTTAGTTAACCAGGTTCTCCTGGTTTGATGCAGTCAAGACAAGTACTACGTGATCATATTGGATGATAAATAACCTAGCTACAGTATGGCAGCTATTAGTCTACTATAGTGCGAGTCGGCTTGTTTGGTTGCGGTCTCTCCCTCCCTGTACACTGTGTCACCCGCACAGCACCGCCCCTGCTAGATCGTCACCTCTCTCTACCTCCTCGCCAATGTGATTAATCTCTCTAGGGTATGTGGGACGGTAGCGTCTCACCTCGTCAACAGCCAGTGAAACTGCAGGGCGCCAAATTCAAAACAGAAATCCCATAATTAAAATTCCTCAAACATACAAGTATTTTACACCATTTTAAAGATACACTTGTTGTAAATCCAGCCACAGTGTCCGATTTCAAAAAGGCTTTACGACGAAAGCACACCAAACGATTATGTTAGGTCAGAGCCAAGTCACAGAAAACACAGCCATTTTTCCACCAAAGAGAGGAGTCACAAAAAGCAGAAATAGAGATACAATTAATCACTAACCTTTGATCTTCATCAGATGACACTCATAGGACTTCATGTTACACAATACGTGTATGTTTTGTTCGGTAAAGTTCATATTTATATCCAAAAATCTGAGTTTACATTGGCGCGTTATGTTCAGTAGTTCCAAAACATCCGGGGATTTTGCAGAGAGCCACATCAATTTACAGAAATACTCATTGCTAAAAGATACAACTGTTATGCATGGAATTTTATATCCACTTCTCCCTAATGCAACCGCTGTGTCAGATTTAAAAAAAAAAAAAAAAAAAAAAAAAAAAACTTTACAGAAAAAGCACACCATGCAATAATCTGAGTACGGCGCTCAGACGACAAATCAAGCCAAACAGATATCCGCCATGTTGGAGTCAACAGAAGCCAGAAATGGCATTATAAATATTCACTTACATTTGATGATCTTCATCAGAATGCACTCCCAGGAATCCCAGTACCACAATAGATGTTTGTTTTGTTCGATGAAGTCCATCATTTATGTCCAAATAACTCCTTTTTGTTAGCGCGTTTAGCCCAGTAATCAAAATTCATGACGCGTGATCACTAGGTGCAGACGAAAAGTCTAAAAGTTCCGTTACAGTCCGTAGAAACATGTCAAACGATGTATAAAATCAATCTTTAGGATGTTTTTAACATAAATCTTCAATAATGTTCCAACCGGAGAATTCCTTTGTCTTCAGAAATGCAATGGAACGCAAGCTAACTCTCTCACCATGAACGCGCCTGGTCAGCTCGTGGCTCTCTGGCAGACCTCTGACTCATTCCCCTCTCATTCGCCCCCACTTCACAGTAGAAGCCTCAAACAAGGTTCTAAAGACTGTTGACATCTAGTGGAAGCCTTAGGAAGTGCAATATGACCCCATTTCCACTATCTTGGATAAGCAAATAGTTGAAAAACTACAAACCTCAGATTTCCCACTTCCTGGTTGGATTTTTTCTCAAGTTTTTGCCTGCCATATGAGTTCTGTTATACTCATAGACATCATTCAAACAGTTTTATAAACTTCAGAGTGTTTTCTATCCAAATCTACTAATAATATGCATATCCTAGCATCTGGGCCTGAGTAGCAGGCAGTTTACTCTGGGCACGCTTTTCATCCGGACATGAAAATACTGCCCCCTACCCAAGAGAGGTTAGTCAGCTCTGGGTTAGTAAAGTAGCTTAAAAATTGACTTTTCTGCTGCTTCCCTCAATCGGATCGGGTCTGGATCCGACGAGGTCTAAACGGAACAGATCTAGTTGTCCTCGGGTCCGTTCGGAACGGGTCTGTATATTAAAAAAATTAATTCATGCATATTGGGTCCGGATTGGAATTCCCCAGGTCCATTTCAGAACAGGTCCATCTTTTTGGACCAGTGAAGGCCTCTAGTCCATGGTACTTAATCAATCAATATACAGACAATTAACTGGCCAACTTAACCTCTACCCAGAGGTTGTGCGGAGCGTCACACAGTTGTAATTAAGCTGTGCCCAGATATGTTTGTAGCGGTCTGTGGTGTGTGTCTCTGCAACACTCAAAACACATCCTCCTTCAGGATTCTGAGTGCGGTGCTCGAGGGAGGGATTATCCACACCCAGGAGCTGCCATTGGTCATCAGCACTGTGAGCGACGGCTTCGCTGGCCACTTGTTCGTCTGGGACTTTGTCAAAGAGAGCTGGGACAGGATCATAGAGAAGTGAGTGCCCCTAAAGAATAAGATCAATTATACGTTTACACACTTACACCGTCAACATACAGAAATAGATGCAAAACCAATACAGTTTCCCAATCAGAATCTATGGCCCTGTTTTGATTGCATGATATGGAGAAGTGGCCTGTTTTAATTGGCTGTGTGTGTGTAGGTTTCCAGTGGGGTCCTATCCCATCCAGAGCATCATCAAGTCCACCACCTCCCAGTTCTCTACTCAGACACACCTGGAGGAAGTGAGCTTACACCTCAGAACCATGCTGACTGTATATCATGTCTGTGAATCAGATGCGTAGAGCGTGTGAGTCCTCTTCTCTCATGTTAACTCTTGTCTGTGTAGGTCCAGGGTTTCTTCTCCAGTCTGAAGGGGCGGGGCTCTCAGATGCGTAGCGTCCAGGAGGCTTTAGAGACCATCAGACTGAACCAGCACTGGATGGACAGGAACCTCGCAACACTTAGAGACTGGCTCTAACATGGCCGCTTGGCAACTGTATCCCTCGACAACCCGTTCTGGGGACCGTGTTGGCATGGCAACAGCAGCTTTTGCACTGTCGTAGGGCTTGTCTCAAATGATCTCATATTCCCCTTTTTGTTACTACTTTTTTAACTACTTTTCGCTAGGGATGGGCACGGTTAATCGAATATCCGGATATACGGACAGACATTAGTATTCGATGACTTGAGTGTTCATTTATGGAAGAATCAAAATTAGAAGCTTTTTTTTTTATCAATGGAAAAAGCTTTGTCTAAATTAAATGAAGCAAGGCAACAGTAAACATGTTGTCCCCCACAAATGATGCAGAAATCTAAATGGCAGAAAATCCATCATGGCGGACCTTATTGTCTTTGTGAGGAGAGGAACCTCTGTACCGAATGTCATGACATTAGGTCAAACGGGTGAGGGGCGTGACCTTTCAAAGTTTGCATTTTCAATCTCGTTATAGCGCCACCATCTGGCCATAACTGTAATTTTGTAAATGCCGTATCTCTATGGCAATACGCATTATTCACCCAAGTTTCGTCAATCGGGCCAGTGCTATCTGAAATATTGCGTGTAAAGACAGATCGGGGAGGACAATTATACTTGGGACATTTTTACCTACAAGGATATACAGATAACTGCCAAAATAAAGGACACACCTACATAGTGTCTTAATCTCTCTAGGGGACGTGAGACGTTAGCGTTCCACCTCTTCAACAGCCAGTGAAAGTGCAGGGCGCCAAATTCAAAACAACAGAAATCCCATAATTAAAATTCCTCAAACATACATGTATTTTACACCATTTTAAAGATACACTTGTTGTAAATCCAGCCACAGTGTCCGATTTCAAAAAAGCTTTACGATGAAAGCAAACCAAACGATTATGTTAGGTGAGTGCCTATTCACAGAATAACACAGCCATTTTTCCAGCCAAAGAGAGGATTCACAAAAAGCAGAAATATAGATAAAATGAATCACTAACCTTTGATGATCTTCATCAGATGACACTCATAGGACTTCATGTTACACAATACGTGTATGTTTTGTTCGGTAAAGTTCATATTTATATCCAAAAATCTGAGTTTACATTGGCGCGTTATGTTCAGTAGTTCCAAAACATCCTTTGATTTTGCAGAGAGCCACATCAATTTACAGGAATACTCATAATAAACATTGCTAAAAGATACAACAGTTATGCATGGCATTTTAGATGCACTTCTACTTAATGCAACCGCTGTGTCAGATTTCAAAAAAGCTTTACGGAAAAAGAAAACCATGCAATAATCTGAGTCGGCGCTCAGAGCCCAATCAAGACACAAATATAGCCGCCATATTATGCAGTCAACAGAAGTCAGAAGTAACACTATAAACATTCACTTACCTTTGATGATCTTCATCAGAATGCACTCCCAGGAATCCCAGTTCCAGAATAAATGTTCGCTTTGTTCAATAATGTCCATAATTTGTCCAAATTCCTCCTTGTTGTTCTAGCGTTCAGTACACTTTCCAAACTCACGACGCGCGGGCAGGTCCAGCAGAAAGTATGGACGAAAAGTTAAAAAAGTTATATTACAGTCTGTAAAAACATGACAAACGAAGTATTTAATCAATATTTAGGATGTTGTTAACATAATTCTTCAATAATGTTCCAACCGGAGTATTCCTGTGTCTTCAGAATTGCGATGGAACAGAGCTCGCTCTCACGTGAATGCCCATGGTCAGAGCATGTTCAGGTCATGGCAGACCTGACTCATTCCTCTCTCCTTCGGCCCCACTAAACAGTAGAGGCATCAGACAAGATTCTAACGACTGTTGACATCTAGTGGAAGCCTTAGGAAGTGCAACGTTACCAATATCCCACTGTATCTTCAATAGGAGCTGAGTTGAAAATCGACCAACCTCAAATTTCTCACTTCCTGGTTGGATTTTTTCTCAGGTTTTTGCCTGCCTGATGAGTTCTGTTATACTCATTCAAACAGTTTTAGAAACTTCAGAGTGTTTTCTATCCAAATCTACTAATAATATGCATATTCTAGCTTTTATGGCTTTGTAGCAGGCCGTTTACTCTGGGCATGCTTTTCATCCGGACGTGAAAATACTGCCCCTACCCCAAAGAAGGTAATAGGGTGTTGGGCCACCACGAGCCGCCAGAACAGCTTCAATGCGCTTTGGCATAGATTCTACAAGTGTCTGGAACTCTATTGGAGGGAAGCGACACCATTCTTCCGTGAGAAATTCCATAATTTGGGGTTTTGTTGATGGTGGTGGAAAACACTGTCTCATGCAACGCTCCAGAATCTCCCATAAGTGTTCAAGAACGGGTGACTGACCCACCCACCCACACTCTTTCAACCCCCTATGCTCCTTTGAGACCGCTCTTTCAAAGTAACAGATCTCTGCTAGCCATGGTAGCCAAAATAATGGGCAACTGGGCATTTGTATACATGACTCTAAGCATGATGGGATGTTAAATGCTTAATTAACTCAGGAACCACACCTGTGGAAGCACCTGCTTTTTAATATACTTTGAATCCCTCATTTACTCAAGTGTTTCCTTTGTGTTGGCAGTTACCTATACCATGACATTTGAAATTCTTAATTTAATAAAACAACATTTTGAATGTAGCTAGTTTTTATAACATTGTGTTGCGCTACTGCTGCACATTTAGGCCTACAGGCATGCTATTTTTCCCACTTCAAATAGCGATTTACAGGCACTCATCTTACTGAGTTTCCACAATACCTGACAGATCATTGAAAAACACTCACCAGAAAACCTTTTTGTAACAGAATCAGTTCCATCTTGGTGAAAATCAGACTTCTCTTTCGCTGTTGCTGTTCGCCAACCTCCTGGAGGAAAGCAGCATGCCTGCTGTTTACCTCTGCCATGTGCATTTTCGTCATTCTGATTGGTCGGCAGTCAATATCCGGATATCCGAAAAAGTATCATGATATATTATTTGAATAGTAAAATAATTTCAAAGGCCCATCCCTACTTTTCGCAATGATCAGAAGTAGTGCACTTTACTGTATAGGGAACATGGTGTTATTTTTAGGCTTGTCCTATGAGTTTATTTAGTAGTATTTAGCTCAGGGTGAACTCAAATTCCTCTCTCTATGCTGTTGAGCAAACTTCACCTACAGCTTTCACCACAACACCATGCCTGGATACAGCAGCCTGTACTTTCTTTCAAACTCGACGTGCTTCACATTGTATGGAGGTAACTCGCCCCTTCCGCCACCACATAGTGTATGTGTAGCAGCCACCTGAGAAATAAGGAAAGGAAGAGAACATGCTGTGTGTCATCAACGCTGGCCACGTGTCATCAGTATGCGTCACCTGTGAAACTCATGGTGCAGTGACTAACTGCTCTCTCAGGCCCTGGCCCTGACACCAACCTCCTCATGACTGTCCTACTGACTGTGAGCAGTGGGGGAGATGGGAGAATGTCTGTTGAAGGCCAGAGTTGGGCTACAGAGCTGATACACAATGCAAAGGGGTTAGGTGACAGTGTAGACAGCATGCTACCCAGGCTTCAGCCAGAACATGTACAGCTACCAGTTACATGTTGAAGGAACATGAAAATACCTTCTCACTGTTTAGATGCTCCCAAAGTTCTACTGTACCACATTTCCACCACTAGGTCTTTTATTTAGACCTCAAGAAATATTGGTCGGATAGTGGAAACGTTGCTGAAACGTTGTTTGATGAATCTTGAAGTATCTAACCCCCCCAGCACTCCCTGTGAGCACTTCTTCTGTTGATGTAAATTTATTTGTTACATTTTGACAGTTAAAGGAAAACTCCACCCAAAAATGATATTTTGGTATTTATTTCATTAGTCCATTGTTGATATAGTCCCAAAACCGCTTTTCTACTTTTCCTTTGCATATGAGGCAATCTGTGTACAGAATATTTCACTCTCACAATGCTTGTAAAGATGTAATTATTATTACTCCTATCTCTACCTTGCTTTTTGCTTGTCATATTTTGTGTGAGCAGATCTCTCACTTTTTCACGTTTTTTAAGTTTGGTTTCTGTTGTGTGTGTGTGTATATAGTGTGTACAGAGTGATAACACGTAGACATAAGAGTCCCGGTCAAATGCTTTTAATGGTTTTGTTTTTACTAAACAATGACGTATACTGATTTTTAATGTTGGCTCACTTCAATGCCTCATGTTCGAATATGGCAGGGTTTCCCAAACTCTGCCCCCCCCCCCCCCCCCCCCTCAAAAAAGGGTGAATATTTTGGTTAAATTACAGGGTTGCCTGATTATGTCTCTGTCTTTTCCATTAAAGGACTTGACAGTGAGCGACCCAACAGTGTTGCGTCTGTAGAGCTGGGTAGAGTCGTTTTCTATGCCGTGTCTGTAGTCCAACCAAGTGGATAATCAGAAAGTAATTTCACCAGTTTAAGTTCTGTGATTGGTTAGCCTGGCTCAGTCAGGGCTAGGTTACGTTGTCTCACTGTGTGTGAGGTTTAAGGTATTGAGTTCTGTATGGTAGCCTTGTTGTTGACGTAATTGTTTCAGCCTCCCAGCTGGCTCTGTTAGAAGTTCCCTGTAGGAACAGATCTAGGGCCAGTTACCCCCACCAAAGCCAATGAAGACCTTAACCAAACATGGAGCTGACCTTGGATCAGTGTTTAGGGGCATCTTCATGCTACCTCCGCTCTGCTACAGCAGCACTAGCTCCAGTGGTCACCCACTGAATGTCCTGAAGGAACTCTTCTATTACAAAACAGCATGACCAATGACTGAGTGTCTAGCTAGCTCCTCTTCTATTTAGATTAGCCTCAGATGTCTGTATGTCTCCTGTTGGTACTGGCTCATTCTGAAGGAGGATTTACTTCCCTGTCTCACTCTGAATGTTATGTCATGTTGAAAACATTGGGAAAAAACAGGTCATATTGGTGGTTATATTATTTTTTATTTCACCAGGTAAGTTGACTGAACACAGTCTCATTTCCAGCAATGACCTGGGGAATAGTTACAGGGGGGATGAATGAGCCAATTGATAGCACTATGAAATCAAATATGTTAGCTTTGGTGCAGAATTGTGAATCATTGTTGATTTTTAGATGTTAATCATTCACTCACCAGAAAACAGCCCGTACTGTACTTCAGAGCTCAGGGAGATATGTTAGAAACTGTTAACTCTTCACTGAACCTAACTCTTCACTGAACCTACTGCCATAAGGCCTACCTAACACTGCCACAAAGATGACATAACATGTTATAACCCGTCATCATTACAATCTCATGAAAACGCCCTTTTCCACTACCATAACTCAAACTATTATTTAGGTTTGTTAGATTTGATATCAAGTTAATTAGCCAAAGCCTACATAATGACTGCTTGTTTTCTATGTCATTCTTACGACAGTGTTATAATGCCTCATGACAGACGGTTTAGGTGAAGTGTTAGTGTATGAAGACCCAGATGGAGGTGGCATGTCGCCAGGCTGTAGCCTGTCTCTAGATTATGATTCTATGTTAGTGTATTCCTATGCCAAGCCCACCTTGATTGTTGCTCATTTTAAACTTTTTTTTGCACTGGGGTTGAATGATGCTGAAAAATGTAAGGCTCTTCATGCCATGAAAAAAAAATATATGAATAAAAATGTTTTATGGACTTTCATTGCTCTGTGTTTTGTGTTCAGCAGGTCAAGTGTTCGCTTGGGATTTATCCAAATGTGCTACAGATAGGAATGTAATGTAGACTATACACAAGGCTAGAGTTTAGTACTGTATGGTTAATTACACAACTAGACCACCAGAGGCTGCTCTTTCCCCCCTCTCCCTGTCTTCAGTCTTGCTCGTCATATTTGTGAGGTGGAGGGCTCATTTTAATACACAATAGATAATTTGTCTTATCATTCCTTTTCCCCACCACGAAAACACAATCTTTAAGATTATTTCTGTCATGTTTGTACTCCAGACATACACAACTGCACCACCTATCGCACCTTCACAAAAAACATGAAGACATGGCTAAAGGCCAATCCGACTTGAACATAATCTCTAGCTGTGTATTTCTGCTTTCCATGTGTGTAGTTTGATGTGTGGAAACTGTAAAGGATGCTTTTGTTCTCTTTTTAACAAAAATATATGCCTTATAGAAATAGGACATGTTAATCACAAAACATAGCGTGACTGCTGAATAACAAGAAAACAGGAACTGAGCGGTGTAGTCACCAACTCAGCTCAAACTTCACAACAAACACTTCCGGATATCTGGATCCTGTGTGCTGTGAGGCTGGGACAAGCTTGGGCACCACCGATAGGCTAGCAAGTTTAAACCACGCTAAGCCTCTACTGTGATAGGCCAACTCTGGAACTACCTCTGTCCCAGTATAAAGGAAAATGTCTGTACTATTCTAGTCTGTTCCCTGCTTTACCCTGCGTGGTGATACAGTGAACCCGTATATACGAAAATTGCATTTACCATTCTGAGCTTATGTTAAATAAAAATACTTAAGGTATATTCGGTGACTTTGAATCACATTTTATCCTGATACCAGATTCGATTGACGCAACCTTTCACAAAACACTGTTGCTTTTGTGCTATTGCTGTCAGCATGCTACGTGTTGCTTGTCCTATGTTGCTCTGCATGTGCTCACTACTCATTGTTTGTCTGTATTGTAATTGTTTTTAATAACCTTCTCAGGGACTGCAGTTGAAAATTAGCCGGGTAGCTAAAACCGGCACATTTACTGAAACGTTGATTCATTTGCACTGTCCCTGTAAAAATAAAATCAATCAATTCCTGTCATACACTGGAAATGGGACTGTGTAAAAAATTCACCACCCCGTTCACGAAAATTGTTCGCTCCTACAGAGCGGTGGGTTGCTATATAAAACAGGCAGACAGGCATTGTTACTGTTCATTTGAACGTTAGGTTACTCGTTTTGCCCATTCTACGCGGCTTTGAGCGTGGTATTATCATTGGTGCCATGCGCGCCGTTCACAGAAACGGCCAGCCTCCTTTTCACGCACGATAGTGTCTAGGGTTTACTGAGAATGGTGCGACAAACAAAACATCCAGTCAGCGGCAGTTGTGGGTGAAAACAGCTCGTTGAGAGGTCGAAGGAGAATGGCAAGAATTGTGCAAGCTAACAGGCAGGCCACAAACAGGAAAATAACTGCGCAAAACGGCATCTCGGAACGCACAACTCATCGATCCTTGTCACGGATGGGCTATTGCAGGAGGATACCACAGCGGGTTCCACTCCTATCAGTTAAGAACAAGCAGCTCCAGTTGGCACACGATCACCAACACTAGACAATTGAGTGGAAAAACATTGCCTGGTCCAACGAATCCTGGTTCCTTTTGCGTCATGCTGATGGCAGAGTCAGCATTTGACATAAGCAGTATGAGTCCATGGCCCCATCCTGCCTGGTGTCAACAGTACAGGCTGGTGGTGTAATGGTGTGGGGATTGTTTTCCTGGCACACTTTAGGCCCCCTTATTTCAACTCAATAATGTTACCATGCCCAAATAATTCAGGCTGTTCTGGAGGCAAAGGGGGTTCTGTGTATATCCACAGAAAGTAAAAACACTACTTAAAGTTGGCCCCAAAGTAACATTACTCTACATCTGCAAACCAGAATGTTATTACTCGGCTGTACATGGTAACGACAGACATTTTTATTTACAGTACCTTTGGAAAGTATTCAGACCCCTTGAGTTTTTCCACATTTTATTAGGTTACAGCCATACTCAAACGTATTTAAATAGTATTTTCCCCCTCAATCTACACACATCTAAAAACAGGTTTTTACATTTTTGCTAATTTATTACAAATGTTTTATTTAACCAGGTAGGCTATCTGGCCAAGATAAAGCATAGCAATTCGACACATACAACAACACAGAGTTACACATGGAATAAACAAAACAGTCAATAATACAGTAGAACAAAAGAAAACAAAAAGTCTATATACAGTGAGTGCAAATGGGGTAAGAAAGGGGAGTTAAGGCAATAAATAGGCCACGGTGGCGAAGTAATTACAATATAGCAATTAAAACACTGGAATGGTAGATGTGCAGAAGATGAATGTGCAAGTAGAGATACTGGAGGGCAAAGGAGCAAGATAAATAAATACAGTATGGGGATGAGGTAGGTAGATAGATGGGCTGTTTACAGATGGGCTATGTACAGGTGCAGTGATCTGTGAGCTGCTCTGACAGCTGGTGCTTAAAGCTAGTGAGGGAGATATGAGTCTCCAGCTTCAGTGATTTTTGCAGTTCGTTCCAGTCATTGGCAGCAGAGAACTGGAAGGAAAGACGACCAAAGGAGGAATTGGCTTTGGGGGTGACCAGTGAGATGTACCTACTGGAGCGCGTGCTACGATGGTGACCAGTGAGCTGAGATAAGGCGGGGCCTTTACCTAGCAGAGACTTGCAGATAACCTGTAGCCAGTGGGTTTGGCGACGAGTATGAAGCGAGGGCCAACCAACGAGAGCGTACAGGTCGCAATGGTGGGTAGTGTATGGGGCTTTGGTGACAAAACGGATGGCACTGTTATAGACTGCATCCAGTTTGTTTAGTAGAGTGTTGGAGGCAATTTTATAGATGACATCACCGAAGTCGAGGATCGGTAGGATGGTCAGTTTTATGAGGGTATGTTTGGCAGCATGTGTGAAGGATGCTTTGTTGCGATATAGGAAGCCAATTCTAGATTTAATTTTGGATTGGATATGCTTAATGTGGGTCTGGAAGGAGAGTTTACAGTCTAACCAGACACCTAGGTATTTGTAGTTGTCCACGTATTCCAAGTCAGAGCCATCCAGAGTAGTGATGCTGGACGGGCGAGCAGGTGCGGGCAGTGATCGGTTGAATAGAATGCATTGACTTGCGTTTAAGAGCAGTTGGAGGCCACGGAAGGAGAGTTGTATGGCATTGAAGCTCGTCTGGAGGTTAGTTAACACGGTGTCCAAAGAGGGGCCAGAAGTATACAGAATGGTGTCGTCTGCATAGAGGTGTATCAGAGAATCACCAGCAGCAAGAGCAACATCATTGATGTATACAGAGAAGAGAGTCGGCCCGAGGATTGAACCCTGTGCCACCCCCATAGAGACTGCCAGAGGTCCGGACAACAGGCCCTCCGATTTGACACACTGAACTCTATCAGAGAACTAGTTGGTAAACCAGGCGAGGCAATCATTTGAGAAACCAAGGCTGCCTAGTCTGCCAATAAGAATATGGTGATTGACAGAGTCGAAAGCCTTGGCCAGGTCGATGAATACGGCTGCGCAGTAATGTCTCTTATCGATGGCGGTTATGATGTCGTTTAGGACCTTGAGCGTGGCTGAGGTGCACCCATGACCAGCTCTGAAACCAGATTGCATAGCGGAGAAGGTACTGTGGGATTCGAAATGGTCGGTAATCTGTTTGTTAACTTGGCTTTCGAAGACCTTAGAAAGATAGGGTAGGTCTGTAGCAGTTTGGGTCTAGAGTGTCTCCCCCTTTGAAGAGGGGGATGACCACGGCAGCTTTGCAATCTTTGGGAATCTCAGACGATACGAAAGAGAGGTTGAACAGGCTAGTAATAGGGGTTGCAACAATTTCGGCAGATAATTTTAGAAAGAGAGGGTCCAGATTGTCTAGCCCGGCTGATTTGTAGGGGTCTAGATTTTGCAGCTCTTTCAGAACATCAGCTATCTGGATTTGGGTAAAGGAGAAATGGTGGGGGCTTTGGCGGGTTGCTGTAGAGGGTGCGGGGCAGTTGCCCGGGGTAGGGGTAGCCAGGTGGAAAGCATGACCAGCCGTAGAGAAATGCTTATTGAAATTCTCAATTATAGTGGATTTATCAGTGGTGACAGTGTTTCCTAGCCTCAGAGCAGTTGGCAGCTGGGAGGAGGTGCTCTTATTCTCCATGGACTTTACAGTGTCCCAGAACCTTTTTGAGTTAGTTCTACAGGATGCAAATTTCTGTTTGAAAAAGCTAGCCTTAGCTTTCCTAACTGCCTGTGTATATTTGTTCCTAACTTCCCTGAAAAGTTGCATATCACGGGGGCTGTTCGATGCTAATGCAGAACGCCACAGGATGTTTTTGTGCTGTTCAAGGGCAGACAGGTCTGGAGTGAACCAAGGACTATATCTATTCCTAGTTCTACATTTTTTGAATGGGGCATGCTTATTTAAGATGGCGAGGAAGGCACTTTTAAAGAATAGCCAGGTATCATCTACTGACGGGATGATGTCAATGTCATTCCAGGATACCCCGGCCAGGTCGATTAGAAAGGCCTGCTGGCCTCACAGACCCATTACGGATGCTGGCAGTGATCGCTGAGATCTTGATTGAAAACAGCAGAGGTGTATTAGGAGGGCGAGTTACTTAGGATGACATCTATGAAGGTGCCCGTGTTTACGGATTTGGAGTTGTACCTGGTAGGTTCATTGATAATTTGTGTGAGATTGAGGGCATCAAGCTTGGATTGTAGGATGGCCGGGGTGTTAAGCACGTCCCAGTTTAGGTCACCTAGTAGCACGAGCTCAGAAGATAGATGGGGGGCAATCAATTCACATATGGTATCGAGGGCACAGCTGGGGGCAGAGGGAGGTCTATAGCAAGCGGCAACAGTGAGAGACGTGTTTCTGGAAAGGTGCATTTTTAGAAGTAGAAGCTCGAATTGTTTGGGTACAGACTTAGATAGCCTACAGAGTTCTGTATTACTATCTTTGCAGTAGATTGCAACACCGCCCCCTTTGGCAGTTCTATCTTATTGGAACATTTTATAGTTAGCGATGGAGATTTCAGTAACAAATAACATATCACATTTACATAAGTATTCAGATCCTTTACTCAGTACTTTGTTGAAGCACCGTTGGCAGCAATTACAGCCTTGCGTCTTTTTGGTATGACGCTACAAGTTTGGCAGACCTGTATATGGGTAGGTTCTCCCATTCCTCTCTGCAGATCCTCTCAAGCTCTGTCAGGTTGGATGGGGAGCGTTGCTGCCCAGCTATTTTCAGGTCTCCAGAGATGCTCAATCGGGTTCAAGTCCGAGCTCTGGCTTGGCCACTCAAGGACATTCAGAGTCTTGTCCTGAAGTCACTCCTGCATTGTCTTGGCTGTGTGCTTAGGGTCGTTGTCCTGTTGGAAGGTGAACCTTCACCCCAGTCTGAGGTCCTGAGTGCCCTGGAGCAGGTTTTCATCAAGGATCACTCTACTTTGCTCCGTTCATCTTTGCCTCGATCCTGACTAGTCTCCCAGTCCCACAGTATGATGCTGCCACCACCATGCTTCACCGTAGGGTTGGTGCCAAGTTTCCTCCAGATGTGACGCTTGGCATTCAGGCCAAAGAGTTTAGTCTTGGTTTCATCAGACCAGATAATCTTGTTTCTCATGGTCTGAGAGTCTTTAGTTGCCTTCTGGCAAACTCCAAGCGAGCTGTCATGTGCCTTTTACAGAGGAGTGGCTTCCGTCTGGCCACTCTACCATAAAGGCCTGATTGGTGGAGTGCTGCAGAGATGGTTGTCCTTCTGGAAGGTTCTCCCATCTCCACAGAGAAACTGTGACCAATGCCCTTCTCTCCCGATTGGTTAGTTTGGCCAGGCAGGCCAGCTCTAGGAAGAGTCTTGGTGGTTTCAAACTTCTTCCATTTAAGAATGATGGAGGCCACTGTGTTCTTGGGGACCTTCAATGCTGCAGAAATATTTTGGTACCCTTCCACAGGTCTATGCCTCAACACAGTCCTGTCTCGGAGCGCTACGGACAATTCCTTCAACCTCAGGGTTTGGTTTTTGCTCTGACATGCACTGTCAACTGTGGGACCTTATATATCCTCTATATAGACAGGTGTGTGCCTTTCCAAATCATGTCCAATCAATGGAATTTACCACAGGTGTACTCCAATTAAGTTGTAGAAACATCTCAAAGATGATCAATGGAAACAGGATGCACCTGAGCTCAATTTCGAGTCTCATAGCAAAGGTTCTGAATATTTCTGCTTTTTTCTTTTAAACATTTCTAAAAATCTGTTTTTCGCTTTGTCATTATGGGGTATTGTGTGTAGATTGCTGAGGATTTTTATTAAATCAATTTTAGAATAAGGCTGTAGCGTAACAATGTGGAAAAGGTCAAGGGGTCTGAATACTATCCGAAGACACTGTATTTATTTATAGGGACAGTGAACATTAATCAACATCAATATTACAATAATGCAACATCCATGTAAATGTGTCTGGGATAGCCAAAAGCTAATTTGCACCAGTAGTCCCAGGGCAGGTAAGGGCAATTACACAGCCATAATACAAATACATTACATAATCAGTGCAGTTTCTCAAGTCTGTGGGGTATTGCGTTCCAGTATATTGTAGCTCTAACAGAGAAGGCGGATTGACCGAGTTTACTGTGTCGAAAATGGACAAAGCAGTTACTGCCCTTGTTATCCTGGAGGTGCTTTCCTTGAGCATGATATGTCAAAATATTGTAGAGGTGGAGGGGCAAGACCATGCAGGATCTGAAAGACAAGACGTACTGCTTAAAGCTGTCCAGATTGAAAAAATGATGTATGTGAAAGATGTGACAATGGTGGTAGCGGTTTGATTTGTTATCAAAAAATCGTAAGTGTTTGTTGAGTTATAGTTTTCAGAATAGTAGCTCTTGCTTGTGACCAACATGTGAGGCAATATCTCAGATGTGAGATCTAGCATGCATATATAGTTTGGCGGCCTCCAGGGGAAGATAAGGTCTTATAAACCTAAAGCTGGATAATCCAAACTTGAACGTGTTAACCACCTTCTTCACTTGTTTCTTAAATGTCAAGTTGGAGTCCAAAATGACGGCGAGATACCAGAAGATAGACAAAACTTTCAGATTCTCCCTAATGACTGAACAGCTCTTTGGAAAGAATTAATGGTTTTCTTAAAGAAGTACATACAAACAGTCTTGTCAATATTTAAATGCAGGCAAGAATCAGTCATCCATTTAGAAACCGGTATCATAGCTTCAGTTAACTTGTTAACAACTTGTTTGTTTTTTGAGTGTACATACAGGACTGTATCATCTGCATGTTAACTTGTGGGCAAGCAAGTGGGAGATTGTTTATATAGATAGTAAACAGAAGGGGGCCTAATATTGACCCTTGTGGGACCCCAATGTTATTGTAAAGAGAGTCTGACTGAGTGTCCCCCAGACGAACCCTTTGGCTTCTATTATTCAGATAGGAATACATCCAACTAATGGCTTCCGTGGACACATTAAGGTAGGATAGTTTGGATAACAGGACCTCGTGATTCACAGTATCAAAGGCCATTCAAAAAGACTGCACCGACTTCACCACTTATATCCAGTTTAGATTTAATACACTCCAGAAAATGGCAATTGGCTGTTTCGGTAGAATGGTTAGTTCTGAATCCAAATTGCATTTGATGTATGTATGGAGTTGACCTGAATGAGGTGATCAGTCAGATGATCAGCCACCCTTGATAGCACTGGTAGAATGCTTATAGGTCAGGAATTTTCCACCAGTGTTGGGTCACCAAATTTTAAAACATGACATTTTCATACACAACTGAATGCATTCAACCGAAATGTGTCTCAACCCAACCCCTTTCAATCAGAGAGCTGCGGGGGACTGCCTTAATCGACGTCATGCTCAAGAGCAGAAAGGCAGATTTTTCCACCTTGCCGGGTTGGGATTCAAACCAGTGACCTTTTGATTACTGGCTCAATGCTCTTAACTGCTAGGCTACTTTAACCCTACAGCTACATGTTATATGTACCCAACTTCTTAGGGCTAGGCGTCCAGCTAGTGGGACAACTTCCAGTGAAACTGGAGGGCGTGCAATTCAAATAAATAATCATAAACATTTATTATGGATATTAAACATTTAGGTACATACAAGTGTCTTATATTGGTTGAAAGCTTACATTTTTGTTAATATAACTGCACTGTCCGATTTACAGTAGCCATTACAGCAAAAGCATCATGCCATGCGATTGTTTGAGGACGGCGCCCCACATCAAAATATTTTTCCACCGGCACAGGTTTAATAAATTCAGAATAGCGATTAAATATTCACTTACTTTTTGAAAATCTTCCTCTGATTTGTCATCCAAAGGGTCCCAGCTATAACATGTAGTGTTGTTCTGTTAGATAAAATCCTTCTTTATATCCCAAAAAGTCAGTTTAGTTGGTGCCATCGATTTGAGTAATCCACTCGTTCAACATGCAGAGAAAGGAATCTGAAAATCTACCCCTAAACTTTGGTTCAACAAGTCAAAATACTTTTCTCTTTACTCCTCAGATTCCCTAAAATGTAAACAAACTATAATATGTCTTACAGAAAGAAGTATGTTCAATAGGAAACCGATTTTAGCAGGTCCATTCTGTCTTCATCTCTCGCGCATACACGAATTTCCAAGACTGTGTCCCTGTAATAAAACTCATATTTCTTATTCGTTTTGGAAGTTACAAGCCTGAAACCTTGAACATAGACTGCTGACACCCTGTGGAAGTCATATGAATTGCACCCTGGGAGCTAGAATTCAGATGCCCCTATACTTTCCATTGTAAGAGCATGGGCTCTCAAAAACAAATCTGCTTGGTTTTTCTTTGGAATTTCTACAAACTGCAAAGTGTTTTCTTTCCAATGGTACCAATTATATGCATATCCTGGCTTCAGGGCCTGAGCAACAGGCAGTTTACTTTGGGCACGTCATTCAGGCGGAAATTGAGAAAAAAGGGGCCTATTATTAAATTAAGAGTATTTGAACTGGTGAACTGCAACTTCCTTGCTGCACCCTAGCTCTTATCCAATTGATCATTCAATAATCAGGACAGAATCTTCTAGTACAGTAACTACAGTAATTATGCATTATGTAATGGCATGTTGAGAATGTGCTACCTTATACCATTATAAGGGTGTGCCAATGGGCTTGACCTCCATACATTCTTACAGTGCATACCACTATATGGGTAGTGTGTGTCTGAGGGTGGTGTGTGTCACTGTGTGTATGTCCCATGACTACTCGAAGATACATGTGATGGTGGCATTTTCAAAGAGCAACAACCCTGAGCTTTTGTTAGAAAAATATACTTTTATTAGAATTCAAACCAAGCAAGTATAAAAGTACAAAGCTGTGGTAATATCCACTGTATAGCAGAGTTAGATATAATACCATACACTGGAATGACCTACTGTAGCCCTACCTGAGTGCTAGTTACCTGAGTGCTAGAGTTCTAGTTACCAGAGTGCTAGTTACCTGAGTGCTAGTTACCTGAGTGCTAGTTACCTGAGCTCTAGTTACCTGAGCTCTAGTTACCTGAGTGCTAGTTACCTGAGTGCTAGTTACCTGAGCTCTAGTTACCTGAGCTCTAGTTACCTGAGTGCTAGTTACCTGAGTGCTAGTTACCTGAGCTCTAGTTACCTGAGCTTTGGGCATTTTTCAGAAGTAATAAACAAGATAAGTTACATACAGTATGTATAATGCTAAAACTAACACTTCATACACCGTCTACAAACACACACACCCATCTGTCCATCACCTGAGTCTCTGCTACTCTATGTACATAGTAAAACATCTGGAGTCTGTTGATGAGCTCAGACATTTTCTGCCATGCTGCTCATTTCACCCAAGGCCACCTCCATCATCTCTTCCTCCTGAATCATAATTTCATTAATCTGCTTGCCTTCCATCCCATCACCCTTCTCTTTCCCATCCATCCTCTCCATCCTCAGCACCTCTTTCTCGTTGCCTAGCAGCTCCTGCTCCTTTGCTCTCCACCTTTCCTCATCTCTTTTCTTCTCTCCCTCTCTTTCCTTCTCCTCTCTCTCCAGCTTCTCCTTCTTGCGGAGCTTCCAGAAGAAGCGCAGGTTCCTCTCGGGGTAGGCCACGTTAGCCAGCGGCAGCTTGAATATGGTGTTGGTTTCCGTGGTAAACAGAAGGAAGGTGAGGGCGGAGAGACAGAAGGGCCAGGTGCAGGCTGGCAGGCCAAACTGAACAAAGAGAGAGAGGGAGTCAGATTTCAGAGATTTCAATTTTTATTTGTCACATGCGCTGAATACAACTGGGATAGACCTTGCCGTGAAACGCTTACTTACAAGAGTTAAGAAAATGTACTGGGCCATATGTACGACCCTCTGTAGTGCCTTACAGTCAGATATCGAGCAGTTGCCATACCAGGCGGCTATTCAACCAGTCAGGATGCTCTCGATGGTGCAGCTGTAGAACTTTTTGAGGATCTGAGGACCCATGCCAAATATTTTCTGTCTCCTGAGGGGGAATAGACATTGTCGTGCCCTCTTCACAACTGTCTTGGTGTGTTGGACCATGTCAGTTTGTTGGTTATGTGGACACCAAAGAACTTGAAGCTCTCGACCTGCTCCACTACAGCCCTGTTGATGTGAATGGCCAAAATCATCTCCTTTGTCTTGATCACGTTGAGGGAGAGTTTGTTGTCCCGGCACCACACTGTCAGGTCTCTGACCTCCTCCCTATAGGCTTTCTCATCGTAGTCGATGATCAGGCCTACCACCGTTGTGTCGTCGGCAACCTTACTGATGGTGTTGGAGTTTTGCTTGGCCACACAGTTGTGGGTGAACAGGGAGTATAGGAGGAGACTAAGCACGCACCCCTGAGGGGCCCCCGTGTTGAGGATTAGCGTGGCAGATGTATTGTTGCCTTCCTTTACCACCTGGGGGCGGCCCGTCAGGAAGTCCAGGATCCAGTTGCAGAGGGAGGTGTTTAGTCCCAGGGTCCTTAGCTTAGTAATGAGCTTTGAGGGCACTATGGTGTTGAATGCTGAGCTGTAGTCAATGAACAGCATTTTCACATAGGTGTTCCTTTTGTCCAGGTGGGAAAGGGCAGTGTGGAGTGCAATAGAGATTGCGTCTTCTGTGGATCTATTGGGATGGTATGTGAATTGGAGTGGGTTTCTGGGATGATGGTGTTGATGTGAGCTATGACCAGCCTTTCAAAGCATTTCATGGCTACAGACGTGAGTGCCACAGGTTGGTAGTCATTTAGGCAGGTTCCTTGGCATTCTTGGGCACAGGGATTATGGTGATCTGCTTGAAACATGTTGGTATTACAGACTTGGTCAGGGACAGGTTAAAAATGTCATTGAAGACACTTGCCAGTTGGTCCGCGCATGCTCTGAGTACACATCCTGGTAATACGTCTGGCCCTGTGGCCTTGTGAATGTTGACCTGTTTAAAGGTCTTACTCACATCGGCTACAGAGAGCGTGATCACACCGCTGGTGGGCTCTCAACGGATCAGCGGGTGCTCTCATGCATGCTTCAGTGTTGCTTGCTTCGAAGCGCGCATAGAAGTAATTTAGCTCATTTGGTAGGCTTGTGTCACTGGTTTGCTTGTGGCTGGGCTTCCCTTTGTAGTCCTTAAGAGTTTACAAGCCCTGCCACATCTGACGGGCATCAGAGCCGGTGTAGTAGGATTCAATCTTAGTCCTGTATTGACGCTTTGCCTGTTTGATGATACTCCTCAATGCCATCAGATGAATCACGGAACATATTCCAGTCAGTGCTCGCAAAACAGTCATGTAGCTTAGCATCTGCGTCATCTGACCACTTCCCTTATTGAGCGAGTCACTGGTACTTCCTGCTTTAGTTTTTGCTTGTAAGCAGGAATCAGGAGGATAGAATTATGGTCAGATTTGTCAAATGGAGGGCGAGGGAGAGCTTTGTATGAGTCTCTGTGTGTGAAGTAAAGGTGGTGTAGAGCTTTTGCCCTCTGGTTGCACATGTTACATGATGGTAGAAATGAGGTAAAACGGATGTAAGTTTTCATGCATTACAATCCCCGGCCACTAAGAGCGCCACCTCTGAATGAGCATTTTCTTGTTTGCTTATAGCCTTATACAGCTCGTTGAATGCGGTCTTAGTGTTTTTTCAAAATGTGTTTATGTGTCCCACATTGGGTGAATGAAATTAGGCTACTGTATAGATAACAGCATGACTGTCATATTCTCATAACATTGTACTTACTGTGGACATGACATTAGCGATGGCTGAGCCCAGATATGCACAGAAGAAAGCTGGTGAAGAAAAGGCACAGTCAAATTCAGTCATATTGCTACAGTACCACCCATCCAAACCTTTAAGGCCTTTAACCAGTCATGTGACACAGAGACAAGAGGTCACCAGTTGGCATTGCAGTGTGAACTCACCACAGGTGATTGCCAGCAGGTGTACCTGCCAGGTGAGAGCGTAGAACATCCCTCCAATAGCGATACAGGCTAGAACACAGTTATACCCCCACAGACCAAAGTAGATCGCCTCAAATGGAGCTGCCAGGGCCAGACCTTCAGGAAAAGAACCCACACTGGAATTCACTCAGCTGAACGATACTGTCCACTTCAAATACCTAATCTGGAACACTCGTGTTGTGTGTAGTCTGGTGGTTATGTACGTGTGTGTGTTTACCTGAGACCATACCGACTGCGGATCCAATGGTAGCATGAGCACAGGTGATGGGAGAGGAAATTAAGAGAGCGACCATGAAGATTCCTCCTGTCCAGGGGTTATCACACCCATACACCTGGCCTATACCTACTGGCACTGCTGTGAACAGCTGAGGAGAGACCGAGAGGTGATCAGACTCGAGTGTGTGTGTGCATGCGTGTGTGGCCAGGGGCAGTCACGTCATCAAAACCCACAGGCACCATACCACAGATGATCTGAGTGACACAAACACGCCTTCTGACTCGCATATAAATCAGAATCGGACAGAAATAGTATGACAGTTGAAACCCTCAACACATGCACAAGAATGTGTCCATCTTTTTTGTCATTTTGAAAAGGCTAAAGACATAGTTCTCAGGGAAACTACATCTCAGTGTGTATGTGAACTATTTCTGGCATGTGGCCATTCCAGATAGATGGGATTCCTAGAGTTACTGAATGACTCAGCCTGGAAGCTTCTAGAATACACCTGTACACACCTTCCTGAACACACTCACACAACCACACACCAGGCATTGACACAACACGCAGAAACAGTATACACACACACTCACTTTCTCTCTCACACACACGCACCCACATGTACACCCTGCTTTGTTTATTACCTTAGCTACGTCAACCTCAGCCCAGGTGATGTTGGCTAGTTCTGTGCGCGGCTGGATGAGGACTTGGGGGAAGTGGTGGTTGTAGTGGCCAGTAGCCACCATGTGGAGACATACCAGGATGTTGAAGGGAAGAGTGAACACTGGCAGGTCCCAACGACTATTAATGGACGCCAACGCACTGGACACTATAGGGCTGGAGGAGAGGAGGTTAATGTATGCTGCTCTACCACAATGATACATAATAACCTCTAATCTCTACAGTAGTCACAAGTCACAGTCGAGGTCAAATCTAGTCAGGCATCGTCAAATCTTGTTTTTACCTGTCACGTTCCTGACCTGTTTTCTCTTGTTTTGTATGTGTTTAGTTGGTCAGGGCGTGAGTTGGGATGGGCAGTCTGTGTTGTTTGTTCTATGTGGGAGTGTGTTGGTTAATTAGCCTTATATGGTTCTCAATCAGGGACAGGTGTTATTCATTTCCTCTGATTGAGAATCATATATAGGTAGGCTGTTTTACACTGTTAGTTCCTGGGTGATTGTCTTCCGTGTCTGTGTATGTTGCGCCACACGGGACTGTTTTCGGTATGTTTGTTTGTTCGGTTTTTGTGTAGTCTGTTTTCCCGGTTCGTGCGTTCTTCGTGTTACATGTAAGTTCTTACGTTCAGGTCAGTCTACATCGTTTATTGTTTTGTTAGTTAGTCAAGTATAGTTTGTTTTCGTCTTGTTTAAATAAATATCATGTCATATCACAACGCTGCGCCTTGGTCGAATCACTACTCCTCCTCTTCGTATGAAGAGGAGGAGGAAAGCCGTTACAGAATCACCCACCAACAAAAGATCAAGCAGCGGTGTAACGGGAGTAAGGGACAGCGCAAGAAGGAGGAATGGACATGGGAGGATATTTTGGACGGAAAGGGTTGCTACACATGGGAGGAGATTCTGGCTGGTAAGGATCGCCTCCCATGGGAACAGCTGGAGGCAGCTCGGAGAGCGGAGGAAACCGGAGAGAGGAACCGGCTTATGAGGGGACGCGTCTAGCACGGAAGCCCGAAAAGCCCGTGAGTACTACCCAAAAATGTATTGGGGGGGGGGGCTAAGAGGTAGTGGGCCGAGGGCAGGTAGGAGACCTGCGCCCACTTCCCAGGCTAACCGTGGAGAGCGGGAGTACGGGCAGACACCGTGTTACGCAGTAGAGCGCACGATGTCTCCTGTACGGGTTCATAGCCCGGTGCGGGTTATTCCACCTCCCCGCACTGGTAGGGCTAGATTGAGTATTGAGCCGGATGTCATGAAGCCGGCCCTACATATCTGGCCACCAGTACGTCTCCTCAGGCCGGCTTACATGGCACCAGCCTTACGCATGGTGTCCCCGGTTCGCCTACATAGCCCGGTGCGGGTTATTCCACCTCCCCGCACTGGTCGGGCAACGGGGAGCATTCAACCAGGTAAGGTTGGGCAGGCTCAATGCTCAAGGGAGCCAGTACGCCTGCACGGTCCGGTATTTCCGGCGCCACCTCCCCGCCCCAGCCCAGTACCACCAGTGCCTACTCCATGCACTCTCCCTATGGTGCGTGTCTCCAGCCCAGTGCCTCCAGTTCCGGCACCACGCACTAAGCCACCTGTGCGTCTCCAGAGCCCTGTACGCACTGTTCCTTCTCCCCGCACTCGCCCTGAGGTGCGTGCCCTTAGCCCGGTACCACCAGTGCCGGTACCACGCACCATGTCCATAGTGCGTTTTGAGAATCCAGTGTGCCCTGTCCCTGCTCCCCGCACTAGCCTGAAGGTGCGTGTCCTTAGTCCGGTGCCTCCAGTTCCGGCACCACGTACCAGGCCTACAGTGCGTCTCAGCCGGCCAGAGTCTGCCGTCTGCCCAACGGCGCCTGAACTGTCCGTCTGCCAAGCGCCGCATGAACTGCCCGTCTGTATTGAGCCTTCAAAGCCGCCCGTCTGCCATGAGCCTGCAAAGCCGCCCGTCTGCTATGAGCCTACAGAGCCTTCCGCCAGACAGGAGCCGCTAGAGCCTTCCGCCAGACAGGAGCCGCTAGAGCCTTCCGCCAGACAGGAGCAGCCAAAGCCTTCCGCCAGACAGGATCAGCCAGAGCCGCCAACCAGACAGGATCTGCCAGAGCCGCCAACCAGACAGGATCTGCCAGAGCCGCCAACCAGACAGGCTCTGCCAGAGCCGCCAACCAGACAGGCTCTGCCAGAGCCGCCAACCAGACAGGATCTGCCAGAGCCGCCAGCCAGCCATGAGCGTCCAGAGCCGTCAGCCAGCCATGAGCGTCCAGAGCCGTCAGCCAGCCATGAGCTACCCCTCAGCCCAGAGCTGCCATTAATCCTGAACTGCCCCTCAGTCCAGAGCTGTCTCTCTGTCCGGAGCTGCCCTTCAGTCCGGAGTTGCCCCTCTATCCTGAGCTATCTCTCTATCCTGACCTACCTCTCTGTCCTGAGCTATCTCTCTGTCCTGAGCTACCTTATCCCGGTGCTGCCCCTTATCTCAACGGTACCCTTTAAATTAAGTGGGTGGAATAGGAGGGTGGTCATTCAGAGGGGAATACGGAAGCTGGGATTGACTATGGTGGGGTGGGGACCTCGCCCAGAGCCTGAGCCACCACCGTGGTCAGATGCCCACCCAGACCCTCCCCTAGACTTTGTGCTGGTGCACCCGGAGTTCGCACCTTAAGGGGGGGGTTATGTCACGTTCCTGACCTGTTTTCTCTTGTTTTGTATGTGTTTAGTTGGTCAGGGCGTGAGTTGGGATGGACAGTCTGTGTTGTTTGTTCTATGTGGGAGTGTGTTGGTTAATTAGCCTTATATGGTTCTCAATCAGGGACAGGTGTTATTCATTTCCTCTGATTGAGAATCATATATAGGTAGGCTGTTTTACACTGTTAGTTTGTGGGTGATTGTCTTCCGTGTCTGTGTATGTTGCGCCACACGGGACTGTTTTCGGTATGTTTGTTTGTTCGGTTTTTGTGTAGTCTGTTTTCCCGGTTCGTGCGTTCTTCGTGTTACATGTAAGTTCTTACGTTCAGGTCAGTCTACATCGTTTATTGTTTTGTTAGTTAGTCAAGTATAGTTTGTTTTCGTCTTGTTTAAATAAATATCATGTCATATCACAACGCTGCGCCTTGGTCGAATCACTACTCCTCCTCTTCGTATGAAGAGGAGGAGGAAAGCCATTACATTACCATGTGGGGGAAAGTTATTTCCCTGTCCGTTCTGAGAAATGGTGATTGTCACAAGTCTATTAGTGCACTGCAGATATGGCTCGATATGTGCCAGTAAGACAGGACCATAATAACTGACATTAGTGAAAGTGGGTTAGACAAGGTAGAAAGAAAGTCATGAATGTCCTTTTGACCCGATGATGTGATGTAATAGAGGCAAAAAAGTGGGTCAGTTTGACGTCATGATGTGATTCTGATCTTAATGGGACAGATAGCCATCATTTCCTGGTACTGAAAAGAGTACATTGTTCAAATGTTTGATTCACGTGCAAAACCCCATGAGATGGTGGTTATCAGGTCATCTGATGGGTGTCTGGTGGCACTATCTAACTCACCAGGTCATAGACATGACGATGTTGGGCAGTAGGAGCCACCAGTACCAGTCTCCAGCGTTAGAGAACACGGCCATCAGCAGCCCCACCAAGATCCCATTGTAACCATACAGCCCCGCTGCAATCGCACCCCTAAAAGAGAGACAGACACACACAGTCAGAGATTGCATACGCACATGTTCACTCACATGCACACACATTCAGACACACGCACACACCTGGACACACACACACCTGCTCTGTTGCAGTATGAGGGCAGAGATGGTGGCGAAAAGTGTGCCCACGAAGCCGTTGAGAGCCCACCAGCGGTTCTGCAGGATCAGCCCAGCAAAGATCACTAGGCCACTCAGAGGATTGTTGACAAACATGACCTGGGCAGCACCACGGAGAACCCAGTCTAACAGCTGGAGCAGGAAGAACTGTTCTGGAGGGGGAGAATGGAGATGGGCAGCGGGTGAGGGAGAAAGAGAGAGTCAGGTTCATTAAAAAAATATGATATACGTTTCTTTGCACACAAAGCTATAGATAATCTGGTCATTGTATGCAGGTTTCTGTATTCTCACACACGTACATACAGTCCCCAACACAGGTCCTATTCGGGCTGTCAATTTGCAGAGAGATTTCAACAGAGCTGTATTGTATACTTTGCTGCATTGTCTAAAGATTATGAATGTCTTTCTTTTTCGGTGTTGTCACAGTCCTGGGCTTGGGATGGTCTGGATGTGTTTTCTCTGCTCATGGACATTGCCATTGGACAAAGAGTCAGAACCACACACTGTACAGTAAAATATGGAATTGGAGTTCTAGTGTCTGTCTCTGTGTTGGATAATGACAAATTATGTATTTTCTTTGTTGTAAAAGCATTCTGTTGAATTCATTACCTCAAGGTATATGTTAAGTTATTTGAAAAATTACGTTTTTACTCAATGATTTGTCAATGTTTTTGACTAACTGTATATAAGATAACTTAGCCTATTTGGAGAAGTGCCATGTTCAAATATAATCCGTACTTACTTTTCATCCACTCTGCAAACACCTCCATGTCTCCTGAGATGTAGGACAGTAACAGTAGGAGCCGGGCTTTGGCCTTCTGCTGGCAGGTGGGGACTGCAGACTTCCTAGCTTCGGCGTTTTCCCCCTGGGCCTTCTTCTGCTCCCCGCCCCCTGACACCTCTGGATCTGTGTTGGCCATCAGTGGCTGCTGCTCTTTCTGCGTGGAGGAGAAGAACAGAGAGTTAAACTTGCTGTAAACCTGGACCCAGACAAAGATCCAAGTCTATACAACTACTTCGACACAACATAGAAAACGTTCAACATGTACAAATATTATACTGAACAAAAATATAAACGCAACATGCAACAATTTCAAAGATTTTGCTGAGTTACAGTTCATAAAAGGAAATCAGTCAATTGAAATTAATTAATTAAGTTCAAATCTATGGATTTCACATGACTGGGCAGGGGTTGCAGCCATGGGTGGGCCTGGGGGGGCATAGGCCCACAAACCCGGGAGCCAGGCCCACCCACTGGGGAGCCAGGCTCAGCCAATCAAATGAGTTTTCCCCTACAAATGTAAACAAATTTGGACTAGTAACCGAAAGGTTGCAAGATCAAATCCCGAGCTGACAAGATACAAAATCTGTCCTTCTGCCCCTGAACAAGGCAGTTAACCCATCGTTCCTAGGCCATCATTGAAAATAAGAATTTGTTCTTAACTGACTTGCCTAGTTAAATAAAGGTAAAATAAAACAGTGATATGCTTACTTATGAGCCCATTCTCTACAGTGCAGAGATAAAAAGTAAGACAAATATTTGCTAAATAAAAAAAGGAAATAGTAGCACAGTAAAACAAGAAGTACCAGTACCAAGTCAATGTGCTGGGATACCAAGTAGTTGAGGTAATACAGGTAATACAGGATGTACACTACCGTTCAAAAGTTTGGGGTCACTTAGAAATGTCCTTGTTTTTGAAAGAAAAGCACATTTTTTGTCCATTTAAATAACATCAAATTGATCAGAAATACAGTGTACACATTGTTAATGTTGTAAATAACTATTGCAGCTGGAAACGACTGATTTTTAATGAAATATCTACATAGGCGCACAGAGGTCCGTTATCAGCAACCATCACTCCTGTGTTCCAATGGCACGGTGTATTAGCTAATCCAAGTTTATAATTTTAAAAGGATAATTGATCTGTCACGAATCCCGCTTCCTGAGTCTGTTTTTGCCTGTGTTCTGTCCTGGAGTGTTTTTTCCGGTGTCCTGGAACGCACCCTGTCTGGTTGCCGGGCGACGTAGCTAGTTGGAAGATCTCTGAGTACCCGCACCTGTATCCCATCAGCTATCTGCACACCTGGTCCTGATCATCACCCCTCCACTTCATAAGCGCTGACCTGACATCCATTCCCTGCCGGATCGTTAGCCATGAACAGTATGTTGTGCCAGTGTATCAGCCTCCTGTTTGATAGAGTTTGTTTTGTTGTTTTGTTGTTTTGTACGTCTTGCTTGCCTTGAACTCACCTCCGTTTTTTCTGTCTACAGTCATTCACCCGGAACACTCATCCCATCCCTACCTGGTCGTCGGTGACTTCAGTTCCTTCCTTGGATCTGCCTATTCAATCCCATCAACTCACCTCCGCTACCCACTCCGCCACTTGGATTTTTCTATCACCACATTTCAACTTGTAAATAAATACTCACCTTCGTCTTACTCTCCTTGTCCTGGTCTGCTTCTGGGTTCGACTTTAGAAAACCGTGACATGATCATTAGAAAACCCTTTTGCAATTATGTTAGCACAGCTGAAAACTATTGTGCTGATTAAAGAAACAATAAAACTGGCCTTTAGACTAGTTGAGTATCTGGAGCATCAGCATTTGTGGGTTCGATTACAGGCTCAAAATGGCCTTGAGGTAATGAACCTTGAGGTAATGAACAGGCTCAAAATGGCCAAACAAATAACTTTCTTCTGAAACTCTTCAGTCTATTCTTGTCCTGAGAAATGAAGGCTATTCCATGCGAGAAATGGCCAGGAAACTGAAGATCTCGGACAACGCTGTGTACTACTCTCTTCACAGAACAGTACAAACTGGCTGTACATGTTCTCTCATTTATTTTCCACAATGAGCAAATTTCAGGTCTGCTGAGTGCAAATTTAAACTTGTGAAAATTCTGTGCAACTTCCAGCTCTCATTTACTATGAACACCGAAGATCTACCCGCTTACAGTTTTAACAGTGGCCAAGTAGGCTACTGTGGCTATTTTATCATAATGTAGGCCTACCAGAGGGGTCTACCATCAAAAACAATGGAGAAACATGAAAATAGCTGTTCTATCATTCAGCCTACAGTAGCAGCCAATGTGTGGTGTTCAATGTAGGACTACATTCCATGAGACTTTAGGGAAAAAAACATGCAGGGCTTGATATAACCTGTTTATCATCTTGTCCTTCAGACAAGGAGGTGACTGAAAATGTTATTGTGTTGTTTTATGCAAACAAAAGCATTATTCTTCCCATACTACTATTACAGAGAATCAGACAAATTATGCTACCCTCTGTCTACTGGCTACTTCGCTTATTCAAGCCTGTCTCAAAATACAACACTGCCCCTTTAAGACAAAAAAAAGCTCTTTACCTGACTTGCTTTTTTAAAAAGATGTCTAGAAATGTACACATGCTATACTCTTGTAGGAAGCAATCACTCCCTGATTTCTGACTACAGATGATCTATAACTGGGCTAATAACTCACTAACTAGCAAAAGATATGAACAAAATGTGCAGTCCAGTTTGAGTTAAATGGCACAGATCATCCATACATGGCAATGGTCATATACAGTGCATTCAGAAAGTATTCAGACCCCTTTACCTTTTCCACATTTTGTTACGTCACAGCCTTATTCTAAAATGGATTAAATAGTTTTTGTTCCTCATCTATCTACAGTTGAAGTCGGAAGTTTACATACACCTTAGCCAAATACATTTAAACTCAGTTTTTCACAATTCCTGACATTTAATTCTAGTAAAAATTCCCTGTCTTAGGTCAGTTAGGATCACCACTTTATTTTAAGAATGTGAAATGTCAGAATAATAGTAGAGAGAATGATTTACTTCAGCTTTTATTTATTTCATCACATTCCCAGTGGGTCAGAAGTTTGCATACACTCAAACAATTTAAAGGCAATGCTACCAAATACTAATTAACTTGGGTCAAACGTTTTTGGGTAGCCTTCCTCAAATTTCCCACAATAAGTTGGGTGAACTTTGGCCCATTCCTCCTGACAGAGCTGGTGCAACTGAATCAGGTTTGTAGGCCTCCCTGCTCGTGCACGCTTTTTCAGTTCTGCCCACAAATTCTCTATAGGATTGAGGTCAGGGCTTTGTGATGGCCACTCCAATACCTTGACTTTGTTGTCCTTAAGCCATTTTGCCACAACTTTAGAAGTATGCTTGGGGTCATTGTCCATTTGGAAGACCCATTTGCGACCAAGCTTTAACCTCCTGACTGATGTCTTGAGATGCTGCCTCAATATATCCACATAATTTTCCTGCCTCATGATGATATCTATTTTGTGAAGTGCACCAGTCCGTCCTGCAGCAAAGCACCCCCACAACATGATGCTGCCACCCCCGTGCTTCAAGGTTGGGATGGTGTTCTTCAGCTTGCAATCCTCCCCCTTTTTCCTCCAAACATAATGATGGTCATTATGGCCAAACAGTTCAAATTCTGTTTCATCAGACCAGAGGACATTTCTCCAAGAAGTACAATCTTTGTCCCCATGTGCAGTTGCAAACCGTAGTCTGTCTTTTTTATGACGGTTTTGGAGCAGTGGATTCTTCCCTGCTAAATAGCCTTTCAGGTTATGTCGATATAGGACTCGTTTTACTGTGGATATAGATACTTTTGTACTTGTTTCCTCCAGCATCTTCCCAATTTCCTTTGCTGTTGTTCTGGGATTGATTTTTCGCACCAAAGTACGTTCAGCTCTAGGAGACAGAACGCGTCTCCTTCCTGAGCGGTATGACGGCTGCGTGGTCCCATGGTATTTATACTTGCTCACTATTGTTCGTACAGATGAACGTGGTACCTTCAGGCGTTTGGAAATTACTCCCAAGGATGAACCAGACTTGTGGAGGTCTACAATTTTTTTTCTGAGGTCTTGGCTGATTTCTTTTGATTTTCCCATGATGTCAAGCAAAGAGGCACTGAGTTTGAAGGTAGGTCTTGAAATACATCCACAGGTACACCTCCAATTGACTCAAATGATGTCAATTAGCCTATCAGAAGCTTCTAAAGCCATGTCATCATTTTCTGGAATTTTCCAAGCTGTTTAAAGGCAGAGTCAAATTAGTGTATGTAAACTTCTGACCCACAGGAATTGTGATACAGTGAATTATAAGTGCAATAATCTGTCTGTAAACAGTTGTTGGAAAAATTACTTGTGTCATGCACAAAGTAGATGTCCTAACCGACTTGACAAAACTATAGTTTGTTAACAAGACATTTGTAGAGTGGTTGAAAAACGAGTTTTAATGACTCCAACCTAAGTGTATGTTAACTTCCGTCTTCAACTGTACACACAATACCCCATAATCTCAAAGCAATAACAGGTTTTTAGAAATTTTTGCAAATGTATTAAAAATAAAACACGGAAATATCACATTTACATAAGTATTCAGACAGTATACTCAGTACTTTGTTGAAGCACCTTTGGCAGCGATTACAGACTCAAGTCTTCTTGGGTATGTCGCTACAGACTTGACACACCTGTATTTGGGGTGCGTCACTGCACAGCTATTTTCATTTTTTTCCAGACATGTTCGACTGTGTGCTTAGGGTTGTTGTCCTGTTGGAAGGGAAACCTTCACCCCACTCTGAGGTCCTGAGCACTCTGGAGCAGGTTTTCATCAAGGATCTCTCTGTACTTTGCTCCGTTCATCTTTCCCTCAATCCCGACTAGTCTTCCGGTCCCTGCCGCTGAAAATCATCCCCACAGCATGATGCTGCCACCACCATACTTCACCATAGGGATGGTGCCAGGTTTCCTCCAGATCTGACGCTTGGCATTCAGGCCAAAGAGTTCAATATTGGTTTCATCGGAGCAGAGAATCTTGTTTCTCAGAGTCCTTTAGGTGCCTTTTGGCAAAATCCAAGCAGGCTGTCATGTGCCTTTTACTGAGGAGTGGCTCCGCATGGCCAGTCTACCATAAAGGTCTTGTTGGTGGAGTGCTGCAGAGATGGTTGTCCTTCTGGAAAGTTCTCCCATCTCCACAGAGGAATTCTGGAGCTCTGTCAGAGTGACCATCGGGTTCTTGGTCACCTCCCTGACCAAGGCCCTTCTCCCCCAATTGCTCAGTTTGCCGTCAGAGTTTGGTGGTTCTAAACTTCTTCCATTTAAGAATAATGGAGGCCACTGTGTTCTTGGGGACCTTCAAAGCTGCATTTTTTGGTACCATTCCCCAGATCTGTGCCTCGACACAATCCTGTCTCGGATCTCTATGGACAATTCCTTCGACCTCGGCTTGGTTTTTGCTCTGACATGCACTGTCAACTGTGGGACCTTAAACAATGGCCACTCTTTAAGGTGAGGTACTGATAACAGAACAGAACAAAATGTTGGTTATAATATAAATCTCACTGCAAATGAGAACTGTGTGACTGTGTGACTTTCATTCATGTTCATTCATGTAAAAAGTGTTTTCAGCCGACTTTAAAAAGTCAAGGACACAACCGACAATACAATTTCTAGTTCACTTAACTTTGGGGGACAGAAAAGTTCTGCTAACATGCATTCTTAAGTTGTCTCAAAAGTTGAGTGAACTAGAAATGATTTTGCAGCTGGTTAACTTGATCTTTTTAAACTTTTTATTTCAAGTCCTCCTAATTTAACGATGTAAGAATATCCTCAGCTGAACTATTTAAACTCCATGGACTCAAACCCAGGTCCAGCGACTGTCCCCTTGGTCATTACGCCAAGAGATACAAAGTTGGATCACCGATAAAATAGCTGTTTGCTCAATTATGGAATTATTATGTTATTGACAGATGGCTGTTAAATTTTTTGGGGGTTGAGAGCAGACAGTGGGTTCTTACAAATTTGCTCTGACTAACCACACACCAGATAAACAGGTAAAACAATCTCACTAATGGTTTGAACAAATTCACTTCACGTTTTGATATATCTGGTTTAATGCATCATATTTCAGTCTCTAAAAAATGTTTTAAGTTGTAAACTGGTTCCTGACAAGTAAATTGATAAAAAATAAAGTTAAATACATCTTGCCGAAACGCACACTGGGTAACTGTCACGAATCCCGCCGAAGATGGTGCCTCTTCCTGTTCGGGCGGCGCTCGGCGGTCGTCGTCACCGGCCTACTAGCTGCCATCGATTCTCTTCTTTTTGTTTCTGTTAGTTTGGGCTGATTGGGTGCACCTGTTTTGAGTTTAGTTTTGTGGGTAGGCTATTTAAGGGCAGTAGGCCCGCTGGCTTTTGTGCGGGCTTGTTATTCTGTTAGTGGTGTTTGTATTTCGTGTGGATTTTGTCCTTGTTTATTGTGGACTGGATGTTGACGCGCCCTTTTGTTGTGTGGCGTAGCCATCTCGTTTATCTTCTATTTTGGAATATTAAAATATATCCACTTGCTCGAAACTACCCTGCTCTCTGCGCCTGACTCCTTCATTCACCATTGGATACGTAACAGTAACATGTTAATGAGACACGTATTTAAGCCAACACAGTATTTTACTTTGCGGATCTCAGCAAACTGAACTCAGCTATTTGTGTTGTTATGACAAACTTACCGTTCAGTTTCACTATTTCAGTTCACTCAACATTGTTTTATTAATTTGGTTCGTGGAGTATTCCACACCAGCTCAACAACTTCCCATTTTTAAGTCCAGCCAACTTAGATATTTATGCTGAATTGACTTTTTATATGTTAAATTTGTTTTACAGTGCAGCACCTACACCAATTAGTGGTGTACACTAATATTATATAATAATATTTTGGGGGGGTGTTTTTTAACATTACTTTTCTTCTGTAGGATATTCCCAAGAATATCTCCAGTTTCTATAGTGCCTTAACGCAAGAACTTCCATCCGTATTCCAGTCAAAGGTAAGCCAGGCCATAGACGGGTCTTTGTGTGTCATAATCATAATGATATCATCAATCGAGAGCTCAAGTTCCATGGTGTCCACATCACTAAGGACCTATCATGGTCCAAACACACAGGAAGAGTGTACGACAACACCTCTTCCCCCTCTGGAGGCTGACAGATTTGGCATGGGCCCTCAGATCCTCAAAAAGTTCTACAGCTGCACCATTGAGAGCATCTTGACTGGCTGCATCACTGTGTGGTATGAAAACTGCTCAGCATCCAACTACAAGGCGCTAGAGAGGGTAGTGCGTACGGCCCAGTACATCACTGGGACCGAACTCCTACCTGTATACCAGGCGGTGTCAGAGTAAGGCACTAAAAAAGGTCAAAGACTCCAACCACCCAAATCTTAGACTCTCTCTGCTATTGCACAGCAAGTGGTCCCAGAGTGCCAAGTCTGTGACCAAAAGGCACCTGAACAGCTTCTACCCCCAAGCGATAAGTGAGCCGAACGGTTAATCAGATGGCTACCCGTACAATTTACATTGACCCACCTTCATAATTTATTTCTTTATCTTAATTGTATTACACTGACTCCCTTTCACTAGCTCTATGCACACACACGAGACTATATGCACACACTCACACATACTACACTTTACCTATGCTACTACTCTGTTCATTATATCCTGATTGCCTAGTCACTTTACCACAACCCACATGCAATGTTCCCTGTAAGCTGTATGTGTGTGAGGATTCGCAGTAGCCTGAGACTGCCTAGCAGCTCCCCAGGACTGCCATGCAGAGCGCAGAAGAAATATCAGTGAGAGAAGCACAAGATTGAACTTCAAGTTTTTCCTGTTAGCTAACTCTTAACACTATCAATGTTTCCCTTTACTGTGGCAATTGTGATAGAATCAAGGCAATATTAGCCACTTTCAATACATCATACCGAAACAAAACGAACTATGCAAGATATTTTTTTGTAGTCAGAACCCAGGACTCTATTGGACTCTATTGCTCACGACTCTGTTGTGCACGAGACCGTACGGCACAGCCAATCAGAGCTGCAGTAGGCCAAAATAGACCATTGACATACAATTCATTCGGAAAGTGTTCATACCCTATATAAGGTGGCCATTGTTGCCATTGTTTATGTCTTTATAATGTTACCATTTAACATTATCCTTATATAATACTATCTACGTAGGATGAATTATTGGCATGTCCAACCTTCCCATTTTTTACACAGATCTGTGCCCTTTTGCACTACAAAAATGTTGCCTCCATTTAGACAGAAAGGAAACGAGAAGAATGAGTAGTGCAGTGTGTGTCCTACCTTTGTGTGATGTGGTCCAGGCATATATGTTTCCAGTAGGGCAAGGTGCTGTGTGTGGCAGCTGCTCTGAAGCTCTGCTGTAGCAGGGCTCCCACCACTGTTTTTATACCTCACAACATTCCTACACTCCTCCTCTGATGAACAAGAATGAAAAAGTTCAACCGTGCGCAACTTAACTTTGATATGGAATGTGTGTGTGAGAGAGAGATGGCCTTGACCTATGGGTGTTCTATCAGCAGGTCCTGTCCATTAGCCAGCCACACAACTGTTAGCATCTTGACTTTTGACCTGTGAGAGATTTACCCTACAGAGAGAGTTTTATAATTTTCCAGTGTTTGAATAAAACTTGACATGCACAATTCCAATGGCATACTTCCGGCGCCGACCGAGATGGCCGCCTCGCTTCGCGTTCCTAGGAAAATATGCAGTATTTTGTTTTTTTATGTGTTATTCCTTACATTGGTACCCCAGGTAATCTTAGGTTTCATTACATACAGTCGGGAGGAACTACTGAATATAAGAGCAACGTCAACTCACCATCGTTACAACCAGGAATATTACTTTCCCGAAGCGGATCCAGTGTTTTGCCTTCCACCCAATACAATGGATCTGATCCCAGCCGGCGACCCTAAGCGACGCCGTAAAAGGGGCAAACGAAGCGGTCTCCTGGTCAGGCTTCGGAGAAGGGCACATCGCGCTCCACTCCCTAGCATACTACTCGCCAATGTCCAGTCTCTTGACAATAAGGTTGATGAAATCCGAGCAAGGGTAACATTCCAGAGAGACATCAGAGATTGTAACGTTCTTTGCTTCACGGAAACATGGCTCACTCGAGAGACGCTAACGGAGTCGGTGCAGCCAGCTGGTTTCTTCACGCATCGCGCCGACAGAAACAAACATCTTTCTGGTAAAAAGAGGGGCGGGGGTGTATGCCTTATGATTAACGAGACGTGGTGTGATCATAACAACATACAGGAACTCAAGTCATTCTGTTCACCTGATCTAGAATTCCTCACAATCAAATGTCGACCGCATTATCTACCAAGGGAATTCTCTTCGATTATAATCACAGCCGTATATATTCCCCCCCAAGCAGACACATCGATGGCCCTGAACGAACTTTATCTGACTCTTTGTAAACTGGAAACCACACACCCTGAGGCTGCATTCATCGTAGCTGGGGATTTTAACAAGGCTAATCTGAAAACAAAACTCCCTAAATTCTATCAGCATATCGATTGTGCTACCAGGGCTGGTAAAACCTTGGATCATTGTTATACTAACTTCCGCAACGCATATAAGGCCCTCCCCCGCCCTCCTTTCGGAAAAGCTGACCACGACTCCATTTTGTTGCTTCCAGCCTACAAACAGAAACTAAAACAGCAAGCTCCCTCGCTCAGGTCTGTTCAACGCTGGTCCGACCAATCTGATTCCACGCTTCAAGACTGCTTCGATCACGTGGATTGGGATATGTTCCGCATTGCGTCCAACAACAACATTGACGAATACGCTGATTCGGTGAGCGAGTTCATTAGAAAGTGCATTGACGATGTCGTACCCACAGCAACGATTAAAACATTCCCAAACCAGAAACCGTGGATTGATGGCAGCATTCGCGTGAAACTGAAAGCGCGAACCACTGCTTTTAACCAGGGCAAGGTGACCAGAAACATGACCGAATACAAACAGTGTAGCTATTCTCTCCGCAAGGCAATCAAACAAGCTAAGTCCCAGTATAGAGACAAAGTAGAGTCGCAATTCAACAGCTCAGACACAAGAGGTATGTGGCAGGGTCTACAGTCAATCACAGATTACAAAAAGAAAACCAGCCTCATCGCGGACCAGGATGTCTTGCTCCCAGACAGACTAAATAACTTTTTTGCTCGCTTTGAGGACAATACAGTGCCACTGACACGGCCCGCTACCAAAACCTGCGGGCTCTCCTTCACTGCAGCCGAGGTGAGTAAAACATTTAAACATGTTAACCCTCGCAAGGCTGCAGGCCCAGACGGCATTCCCAGCCGCGTCCTCAGAGCATGCGCAGACCAGCTGGCTGGTGTGTTTAAGGACATATTCAATCAATCCTTATCCCAGTCTGCTGTTCCCACATGCTTCAAGAGGGCCACCATTGTTCCTGTTCCCAAGAAAGCTAAGGTAACTGAGCTAAACAACTACCGCCCCGTAGCACTCACTTCCGTCATCATGAAGTGCTTTGAGAGACTAGTCAAGGACCATATCACCTCCACCCTACCTGACACCCTAGACCCACTCCAATTTGCTTACCGACCCAATAGGTCCACAGACGACGCAATCGCAACCACACTGCACACTGCCTTAACCCATCTGGACAAGAGGAATACCTATGTGAGAATGCTGTTCATCGACTACAGCTCAGCATTTAACACCATAGTACCCTCCAAACTCGTCATCAAGCTCGAGACCCTGGGTCTCGACCCCGCCCTGTGCAACTGGGTCCTGGACTTCCTGACGGGCCGCCCCCAGGTGGTGAGGATAGGTAACAACATCTCCACCCCGCTGATCCTCAACACTGGGGCCCCACAAGGGTGCGTTCTGAGCCCTCTCCTGTACTCCCTGTTCACCCACGACTGCGTGGCCATGCACGCCTCCAACTCAATCATCAAGTTTGCGGACGACACTACAGTGGTAGGCTTGATTACCAACAACGACGAGACGGCCTACAGGGAGGAGGTGAGGGCCCTCGGAGTGTGGTGTCAGGAAAATAACCTCACACTCAACGTCAACAAAACAAAGGAGATGATTGTGGACTTCAGGAAACAGCAGAGGGAGCACCCCCCTATCCACATCGACGGGACAGTAGTGGAGAAGGTGGAAAGTTTTAAGTTCCTCGGTGTACACATCACGGACAAACTGAATTGGTCCACCCACACAGACAGCGTTGTGAAGAAGGCGCAGCAGCGCCTCTTCAACCTCAGGAGGCTGAAGAAATTCGGCTTGTCACCAAAAGCACTCACAAACTTCTACAGATGCACAATCGAGAGCATCCTGTTGGGCTGTATCACCGCCTGGTACGGCAACTGCTCCGCCCACAACCGTAAGGCTCTCCAGAGGGTAGTGAGGTCTGCACAACGCATCACCGGGGGCAAACTACCTGCCCTCCAGGACACCTACACCACCCGATGTCACAGGAAGGCCATAAAGATCATCAAGGACAACAACCACCCAAGCCACTGCCTGTTCACCCCGCTATCATCCAGAAGGCGAGGTCAGTACAGGTGCATCAAAGCAGGGACCGAGAGACTGAAAAACAGCTTCTATCTCAAGGCCATCAGACTGTTAAACAGCCACCACTAACATTTAGTGGCCGCTGCCAACATACTGACTCAACTCCAGCCACTTTAATAATGGGAATTGATGGAAATTATGTAAAAATGTACCACTAGCCACTTTAAACAATGCCACTTAATATAATGTTTACATACCCTACATTACTCATCTCATATGTATATACTGTACTCTATACCATCTACTGCATCTTGCCTATGCCGTTCTGTACCATCACTCATTCATATATCTTTATGTACATATTCTTTATCCCTTTACACTTGTGTGTATAAGGTAGTAGTTGTGGAATTGTTAGGTTAGATTACTTGTTGGTTATTACTGCATTGTCGGAACTAGAAGCACAAGCATTTCGCTACACTCGCATTAACATCTGCTAACCATGTGTATGTGACAACATTTTTTTTATTTGATTTGATTTGATTTGGCAGATTGTGAGCATGTTGAAAAATGTGTCACTCTTGCAATTTCATTATCCTTATATATAGGACAAATGATCTGTCACGTTCGTCGTATACATAATGAGCGTACCAAGGCGCCGCGTGAGTAGAGTTCCACATATTTATTAAAGTGAACCTTCAAAAAACAACAAAGAATAAACTAACGTGAAGTTCGTAGTGCACATGGCACTAAACCAAAATGAAACAATATCCCACAAACGCAGGTGGGAAAAGGATCACATTAAGTATGATCCCCAATTAGAGGCAACGAACATCAGCTGCCTCCAATTGGGAACCATACTCACGCCAACATAGAAATGTATGACTAGAACACCCCCTAGTCACGCTATGACCTATTGCACCATAGAGAACCCCAAGGGCTCTCTATGGTCAGGGCTTGACATGATCAGAAATAGGGGTATTGAAAAACTGTTCGCTACTGTAAAAACGTAGCACAGTGTGGTATGCCATTTCTGCCCCATGTAACATTGATTAAGATCACCTATTTAATGTGACTTGCCAACTGATCACTATCGCCTGTCTCTCTCCTTGAAATTCAGCGACAATTCTATCAGCAGAAATCAGTAACAAAACTGGCGTTATCACTTGTTTGTACGCTATGTTCCCATCATGATCTCACACACCCATAGACAAAGGTTATAAAAGCTGAGACCCACCTCTTGTTCGTTGGAATCTTAACTCTGTACATTTTGAGTGGTTGTTAACCACACGAGAATTACAATTCTTATAATAAATGCTTGTTGTTTGAAGAACCTACATTCTCTCTTCCTTTCTGGTTAGAATTTCCATGAGACAGCTCACTCTGACCATTTTACTCACCCTAGCAGAGCTGGTTAGGCTGTTTTTATGTTATCCAGAGCGTTGGTAAATGCAACTGTGAGGCTGGCAACAATTTAATTACGCTTCTTTGCCAACGTTTACTGACTCCGGCCATATTCAGTGTTAAACGTTTGTAAATTTGTCAGTTATTCGGAGCGAACTTACCAGCTATGTCTATCGACAGATGTCGCAGTGACATCATTAACATTCTATTGAAATGGTTACTTGCATAGTGGAGTCTTTTGTTTAGACATGTAGCTAGCTAGCTAACTAGCTAAATAATGAACCATAATCCCAACTCATAAGGTTACTACCCTGCATGAATCTGTAGGTAGCTAACCAACCGGGTTTAATGTTAGCTAGTTAACATTAGGCTATAACTAGCAATGCAAATGGCTCTGAGATACGAATAATATTACTACAGAGATCAAACATGTAACGTTAGCTAGCGAACCTGCCAGCTAACGATAGCCTGCTAGCCAACAGTAGACTTTAACTTGAAATGAAAACGACTTTCTGACATAATTAGAAATGTGTAATATCTGAAAATGTAGCTAGCTAGACTATCTTATCCATATACATGGATGAACGCTTCACCCTCTCTGTCCTGGATGCCATGATTGACTTAGTTTGAAGAGACAGGTGTTTTATACAACAGCCTTCTGTGTATTCTCTTTTCTACTCCGTCTGCATATTTGCAATCAACCGCCAGAATTTTCTCCATCTCCTTAGCTATCATACTCTAATTTCACTGATTTCCTGCAGAAAGTGGAGAGCAACACATGCAGTTCTGTGATATCTTCCAAAAAAGCCACATTAGAAAGGATTACCTATACATACAAGCTAATGTTATAGACAGAAGCGTGCTTTATGGCAGACCAATCCGAACTCATCTCTCGGCATGTCCAGCCCACTCATTATTTCAGCCAATCATGGCTAGCGGGAAGGTTGCTGACTTTTCCGTGGCTAAACCAACTAGGCTCATAACTTAACAATTTTATTCGTATTTACAGATGGCATACAATTGTGTTATTTAGGCACATGAAAGTTTATATGTTCCAGAAGGCGTTTCTGATTTTAAAAAATGTTTTTCATTCAAATGGCTCTTCGCAAAGCTTTGTGTAACGAGTCACATTTATTCTAATGCATTCTCGTTGCACTATGCCCAACAACAGTCACTACAAACTGCACTCCCTTAAGTACTTATTTGGACAGTGAAGCTAAAACCTTTCATTTGGCTATATACTCCAGCATTTTGGATTTGAGATCCTTTATATGAGGCGACAGTACAGAATGTCAGCTTTCATTTGAGGGTATTTTCATACATATCTGTTTCACCATTTAGAAATGAATGGTTAATAATGTATTGTGTCATTTTGGAGTCACTTTTATTGTAAAGAAGAATATAATGTTTCTGAACACTTCCACATTTAATGTGGATACTACCATGATTACAGATCATCTTGAACGAATCCTCATGAATAACGATGATGATTGAAAAAGTTACTTAAGCAATAATACATGAGAGGCCATGTGTTATGACATTTTTATCATGGCTGTGATGTGGTCATTGCCACGAGGGGAAGCCGAGTGTTTTATTGCTTTTATACAACAGGTTACCAGCGTTAAAAAAGATGAAACAGTGGATCTGTAAAAGTAGTAGTAGTAGTAGTAGTAATAGTGCGTTGCTAGGTAACGACGTAAACGATGGCACTTTTTATGAATGTGGTCATGTGTATGTTGTCTAGTATTTCGTGGGCAGGATAGACTCTAACAATGGAAATTCCAAACCACCCATTGTATAAAGAGTCACACACATCCACACACAGAGGCATAAATATCATACCCCTCCCAAAAAAATAATGCTAACATCCCCTGTTAATGGTAATGGTGACTGGTTAGCATGTTTTGGGGGTATGATCTGTGTCTCTGTAACTTTCTCATTCATCATTATTCACAGTTAATTCATGATTGTCTGTAGTCATGGTAGTATCCACATGAATGTACAAGCGTTTAGGAAAATATTATATTCTTTTGTACAATAAAAGTGACTCCAAAATGACACAAATCATCATTTACCATTCAGTTCACACCATAACCCGAAACACAACCAAAACAAACTGCAAACGCATACAAGAAGTTTGTAGAGTCACAAGCTTGATGTAGTCATCGCTAGCTAGGAATGTGGTATCAAATACTCAACTTTTAACTACTTTAATAATACACTATAAGGGAATTTGTTCAAAAATTTATGACACCTTAAAATGGGGGGACTAGATACATAAAGTGCTTTCATTTTTAAACGGTAAAACAGATATGTATGAAAATTGCCTCAAATAAAAGGTGACATTCTGTACTGTCGCCTCATATGAAACAGTTGATCTGAAATCCCAAATGCTGGAGTATAGAGCAAAATTAAATGTTTTAGCTTCCCTGTCCAAATACATACGGAGGGGAGTGTATAATCTAAGTACCATACAGTCAGGTACATAATTATTGACACCATTGATAAAGATGAGCAATAATGACTGTATGAAATAAATAATGCAAATACTGAGCTATGTAGTATGAATTTTGGGGGGGGGATTATTTTATTTTATATAAATAAAATTCCTCTGAGAAAGAGATTTTGTTTAACGAGTAATAAAAAACATATAAAAAAGATAGGTGTCAAAATTATAGGTCTATGGCAGCTAATGTTAGTGTGTGAGATTTTTTTATTATCATCATTATATGTATATATATATTTTTTAACCTTTATTTAACTAGGCAAGTCAGTTAAGAACAAATTATTGTTTACAATGACGGCCTATCCCGGTCAAACCCTCCCCTAACCCGGACGAAGCTATGCCAGTTGTGCGCCGCCCTATGAGTCTGATCTGATGTGACATTCCTGATCTGGTATGATGGATAGGTGCCTCTGTCACTTGTTTTCGAAGACGATGAACTAGTCACCTGCTGGGGAGTGTGTGTCTGCATGTGCATGTGCAGGGAGTAGTACACAGCGTTGTACGAGATCTTCAGTTTCTTAGTAATTTCTCGCATGGAATAGCCTTCATTTCTCAGAACAAGAATAGACTGACGAGTTTCAGAAGAAAGTTATTTGTTAATGGCCATTTTGAATTTGTAATCGAACCCACAAATGCTGATGCTCCAGATACTCAACTAGTCTAAAGAAGGCCAGTTTTGTTGCTTCTTTGATCAGGACAACAGTTTTCAGCTGTGCTAACATAATTGCAAAAGTGTTTTCTAATGATCAATTAGCCATTTAAAATTATAAACCTGGATTAGCTAACACAACGTGTCATTGAAACACAGGAGTGATGGTTGTTGATAACGGACCTCTGTACGCCTATGTAGATATTCCATAAAAAAATCAGTCGTTTCCAGCTACAATAGTCATTTACAACATTAACAATGTGTACACTGTATTTCTGATCAATTTGATGTTATTTTAAATGGACAAAAAATGTGCTTTTCTTTCAAAAACAAGAACATTTCTAAGTGACCCCAAACTTTTGAACGGTCGTGTACATGTGGGCAATGTTCTCTCTAATTTAAGATCAAGTTAACCAGCTACAATATAATTTCTAGTTTACTCAACTGTTGAGACAACTTAAGAATGCATATTAGCAGAACTTTTCTGCCCCCCAAAGTTAAGTGAACTACAAATTGTATTGTAGGTGGTTGCCTTGATTTTTAAAAGTTGGCTGAAGACACTTTTTACAGTGTGCCCTTTAGAAGAAAAAAATCTCAGTGAACTAAACAAAAGGAAAGGGTGCAACTCTACTGCATTTGAAGAGCAGTGTGAATGCAACTTTTTCTTGGTTGCACACATTGAGTAAAACACAGGTGTCCCTCAACCAATTAAACGTTGCATTCACACCACTCTGTAAATGCATTCTGATGAAGGTCTAAGGACCAAAACATGCCTGTTTCAATGCATCTGCTCTAAAGCTTTAATTTTCTTTTATCATATTAATATTCTACTTGAAATAAATGATGTAAACAAAGGCTCAGAAACATGAATGAAAATCACACAGTCTTCTCATTTGCAGTGAGATTTATATTATAACCAACATTTTGTTCTGTTCTGTTATCAGTACCTCACCTTAAAGAGTGGCCATTGTTTATGTCTTTATAATGTTACCATTTAACATTATCCTTATATAATAATATCTACGTAGGATGAATTATTGGCATGTCCAACTTTCCCATTTTTTACACAGATCTGTGCCCTTTTGCTCTACGAAAATGTTGCCTCCATTTAGTACAGATTTACAAGAGCATACAGATGAAAAAGAAAAGCACAAAAAGGAATAATGATAAAACAATTATCTGATGAAAAAAATCTTTAAAGTAAGTAATAAGAAACAAGACGAGAAGAATGAGTAGTGCAGTGTGTGTCCTACCTTTGTGTGATGTGGTCCAGGCATATATGTTTCCAGTAGGGCAAGGTGCTGTGTGTGGCAGCTGCTCTGAAGCTCTGCTGTAGCAGGGCTCCCACCACTGTTTTTATACCTCACAACATTCCTACACTCCTCCTCTGATGAACAAGAGTGATAAAGTTCAACCACGCGTAACTTAGCTTTGATATGGAATGTGTGTGTGAGAGAGAGATGGCCTTGACCTATGGGTGTTCTATCAGCAGGTCCTGTCCATTAGCCTGTCCTTTAGCCAGTTATCTAGCTCAAGAGGTTAACTAGGCACAACATCCTTTTATTGTTAACAAATGACAAGAAAATCATATAAAAAGTTAAGTGAATATTGCATTAGATACTTAGATTGAAAATGCATCCAAATTGAAAGAGTAATTTGGTGCAGTGAACAAGTGACTTTGTACTCAGTCAATTGAAAATGTATTTAGAGTTTTGAAACATGAGCCATTTTGATGATCTGTTTAGATTTTTGTGCTTAGGGTTGTGAAAATGTACCACATACATGTGAAAATTGCACCAAAGTGAACTGTAACTTCACTCACACCTTCCTCTGAGTTTGTTCAAACGAATTCCCATCCCTTCAACTATTTCAATCTCTGCAACTATTAGGAAAGGGGGATACATAGTCAGTTGTAAAACTGAACGCATTAAACTGAAATGTGTCTTCCGAATTTAACTCAACCGCTCTGAACAGTGGCTTAACTGCCTTGCTCAGAATAACAGATGTTTACCTTGTCAGCTCAGGGATTCGATCCTGCAACCTTTCGGTTACTGGCCCAACGCTCCGATCTGCCAGGCCTCCCGCCAGACTACCTGCCGCCCCTAACATTTGTGACAGACCGGCTTTGCAAAATTTGAAATTGTGTTTTTTACAATGGATTAAAGTAGAGACTCAGAGCTTGAAAATGGTATATCATACACTACAGTTAAAGAACAATGGGAAAGTAATTATGCTTTGAAAGTTGATAAACTTACAAAATCACTTTTGAGAAAATTACCCTTGAATATGTTGGTACACATACTGGAGAGCTCTTCTTTGTCTACACCCATTCAGCATCGTTCACACCCTCTTCAGCTTTAGCCCCACCCATCTCTTTAAGGATTCACATATGATGCCATGTACAAAACAACCAAAGATTTCAAAGGCTGGTTTTACTACAGGTGTCTTCGTAAATTCAATCTGGAGTGTCAGAGTGTTTCCTGGGCATTCGTAAACTCAGAGCATTGTCAGATTGTCCGTTCGTAAATTCAGAGCGTTTCGCTCTCGGAGCGTTCAGAGCGCACACTGGATGCTCTAGCCGACTAGAAGGGTTGATTCAAGTGTTCTGTCCTAACAACAGCAGTCAATCACCCAAGCTAACTGGCTAATGTTGGCTAGCTTGCTAGCTACTTCCAGACACAAATGAGAGAACAGCTATGGTGGTAAAAAATGACAAACTTTGTTATGCACATACGCTGTATGAGCCTTGAACCTGTACATTTCCACTGTTGGTTTCTCTCATATAAGAATAAGACAGTTTTTTCCCTCTATTGTTTTTGAGTAACTTGGTCACGTGGCCAAAGACAAAGAGCATCTGAGAGTGACCACAGTTTTGGAGTCCATCCTGTTCTTTTCCTATCTTTCAAGGGCACAGCTGTGTGGAGACATGAAGAGAACAGAGGCTAACTTGAGCAGCAGCAACAATTCTATCAGCAGAAATCAGTAACAAAACTGGCGTTATCACTTGTTTGTACCCTATGTTCCCATCATGATCTCACACACCCGTAGACAAAGGTTATACAAGCTGAGACCCACCTCTTGTTCGTTGGGCTCTTAACTCTGTACCTTTTGAGTGGTTGTTAACCCCTCCAGAATTACAATTCTTATAATAAATGCTTGTTGTTTGAAGAACCTACATTCTCTCTTCCTTTCCGGTTAGAATTTCCATGAGACAGCTCACTCTGACCATTTTACTCACCCTAGCAGAGCTGGTTAGGCTCTTTTTATGTTATCCAGTGCGTTGGTGACTGCAACTGTGCTGCTGGCAACAATTTAATTACCATATTCAACATCTGTTGAGCGTTCTTAAATTTCTCAGTTATTCTGAGCGAATTTACCAGCTACGTCTACCAACAGTTGTCCCAGTGACATCATTAAAAAAAGCATTTTTTATTTTATTTAACCAGGCAGGCTAGTTGAGAACAAGTTCTCATTTGCAACTGCGACCTGGCCAAGATAAAGCATAGCAATTCGACACATACAACAACACAGAGTTACACATGGAATAAACAAAACAAAACAGTCAATAATAGAAAGAAAAGAAAAAGTAGAAAAGTAGAAAAAAAGAAAACAAAAAGTTTATATACAGTGAGTGCAAATGAGGTAAGATAAGGGAGATAAGGCAATAAATAGGCCATGGTGGCAAAGTAATTACAATATAGCAATTAAACACGGGAATGGTAGATGTGCAGAAGATGAATGTGCAAGTAGAGATACTGGGGTGCAAAGGAGCTAGGTAAATAAAATAAATACAGTAAGGGGATGAGGTAGATAGATGGGCTGTTTACAGATGGACTATGTACAGGTGCAGTGATCTGTGAGCTGCTCTGACAGCTGGTGCTTAAAGCTAGTGAGGAAGATATGAGTCTCCAGCTTCTGTAACGGCTTTCGTCTTCCTCCTCGTCTGAGGAGGAGAAGTTAGAAGGATCGGAGGACCAATGTGCAGCGTGGTAATTGTTCATCTTGTTTAATAAAAGTGAACACTCAAAATACAAAAAACAACAAATGTGAAAAACCGAAACAGTTCTGTCTGGTGCAGACACACGAAGACTGAAGACAACCACCCACAAAACCCAACACAAAACAGGCTACCTAAATATGGTTCCCAATCAGAGACAACACAAAACACCTGCCTCTGATTGAGAACCATATCAGGCCAAACACAGAAATAGGAAAACATAGAAATACAAACATAGACTGCCCACCCCAACTCACGCCCTGACCATACTAAATAAAGACAAAACAAAGGAAATAAAGGTCAGAACGTGACAGCTTCAGTGATTTTTGCAGTTCGTTCCAGTCATTGGCAGCAGAGAACTGGAAGGAAAGGCGACCAAAAGAGGAATTGGCTTTGGGGGTGACCAGTGAGATATACCTACTGGAGCGCGTGCTACGAGTGGGTGCTGCTATGGTGACCAGTGAGCTGAGATAAGGCGGGGCTTTACCTAGCAGAGACTTGTAGATAACCTGTAGCCAGTGACAAGTATGAAGCGAGGGCCAACCAACGAGAGTGTACAGGTCGCAGTGGTGGTAGTATATGGGGCTTTGGTGACAAAACGAATGGCACTGTGATAGACTGCATCCAATTTGTTGAGTAGAGTGTTGGAGGCTATTTTATAAATGACATTGCCAAAGTCGAGGATCGGTAGGATGGTCAGTTTTACGAGGGTATGTTTGGCAGCATGAGTGAAGGATGCTTTGTTTTGATATAGGAAGCCGATTCTAGATTTAATTTACAGTCTAACCAGACACCTAGGTATTTGTAGTTGTCCACATATTCTAAGTCAGAGCCGTCCCGAGTAGTGATGCTGGACGGGCGGGCAGGTGCAGGCAGTGATTGATTGAATAGCTTGCATTTAGTTTTACTTGCATTTAAGAGCAGTTGGAGGCCACGGAAGGAGAGTTGTATGGCATTGAAGCTCATCTGGAGGTTAGTTAACACAGTGTCCAAAGAGTGGCCAGAAGTATACAGAATGGTATCGTCTGCGTAGAGGTGGATCAGAGAATCACCAGCAGCAAGAGCAACATCATTGATGTATACAGAGAAGAGAGTCGGCCCGAGAATTGAACCCTGTGGCACCCCCATAGAGACTGCCAGATGTCCGGACAACAGGCCCTCCGATTTGACACACTGAACTCTATCAGAGAAGTAGTTGGTGAACCAGGCGAGGCAATCATTTGAGAAACCAAGGCTGTCGAGTCTGCCAATAAGAATGTGGTGATTGACAGAGTCGAAAGCCTTGGCCAGGTCGATGAATACGGCTGCGCAGTAATGTCTCTTATCGATGGCGGTTATGATGTCGTTTAGGACCTTGAGCGTGGCTGAGGTGCACCCATGACCAGCTCTGAAACCAGATTGCATAGCGGAGAAGGTACGGTGGGTTTCGAAATGGTCGGTAATCTGTTTGTTAACTTGGCTTTCGAAGACCTTAGAAAGGCAGGGTAGGATAGATATAGGTCTGTAGCAGTTTGGGTCTAGAGTGTCACCCCTTTTGAAGAGGGTGATGACCACGGCAGCTTTCCAATCTTTGGGAATCTCAGACGATACGAAAGAGAGGTTGAACAGGCTAGTAATAGGGGTTGCAACAATTTCGGCAGATAGTTTTAGAAAGAGAGGGTCCAGATTGTCTAGCCCGGCTGATTTGTAGGGGTCCAGATTTTGCAGCTCTTTTAGAACATCAGCTATCTGGATTTGGGTGAAGGAGAAATGGTGGGGGCTTTGGCGGGTTGCTGTGGAGGGTGCCGGGCAGTTGACCGGGGTAGGGATAGCCAGGTGGAAAGCATGGCCAGCCGTAGAGAAATGCTTGTTGAAATTCTGAATTATAGTGGATTTATCGGTGGTAACAGTGTTTCCTAGCCTCAGAGCAGTGGGCAGATGGGAGGAGGTTCTCTTATTCTCCATGGACTTTACAGTGTCCCAGAACTTTTTTGAGTTTGTACTACAGGATGCAAATTTCTGTTTGTAAAAGCTAGCCTTAGCTTTCCTAACTGACTGTGTATATTTGTTCCTAACTTCCCTGAAAAGTTGCATATCACGGGGGCTATTCGATGCTAATGCAGAACGCCACAGGATGTTTTTGAAATGGTTACTTGCACAGTGGAGTCTTTTGTTTGGACATGTAGCTAGCTAGCTAGCGAACTAGCTAAACAATGAACCATAATCCCAACTCATAACGTTACTACCCTGCATGAATCTGCAGGTAGCTAACCAACCAGGTTTAATGTTAGCTAGCTAACATTAGGCTATAACTAGCAATGCAAATGGCTCTGAGATACGAATAATACTGCTACACAGATCATACAAGTAACGTTAGCTAGCGAGCCAGCCAGCTTTGTAAAACAGATATGTATGAAAATAGCCTCAAATAAAAGGTGACATTCTGTACTGTCGCCTCATATGAAACATTTGATCTGAAATCCCAAATGCTGGAGTATAGAACAAAATGAAATGTTTTAGCTTCACTGTCCAAATACATACGGAGGGGAGTGTATAATCTAACTACCAGTGGTGGGCCGTCAGGGCCAGCAAGGCCTTCTCTGCTGGCCTAAACATCATCAGAATATAAAAAAAATTTCAATATATTTTCCCACAAATATGTATTAAATTATTCCCCAGAGTAAGAGTTATACTCTTCATTTCATAGCTATCCTCTTGGTTGCACTGCTTCCAGCCCCAGGTTGAGATTTGGAGGGCTGGTCTTTATGTTAGATCTTTTATCCAATCATATTCAGCCATCATGTGTTGCCAGGGGTCTAAAATCTGCCCTCAGGCCTTCAGAATCAACAGTGCGGGCGCTTGTAGCTTATAGTGAATGGAAATGAAAATGTAGTGTCAACCAATCAGCTTTAGAGTTGGCTATTGTACGCCTGCTGGCTGGCTCCAGTGTTACACAGGAGCCAGCTAGCAGGCGTAGTGCGTGCACGTCTTTTGATTGGATTACCAATATTGAGAGGCAGGTCCTATGGGCAGGTCTATGCAGATCTAGGAAACTGAATTTGATAAACGAATTAATTCGCGTACTACTAAGCTGTTTTTTCAACCCACAATGGCGGAAGGAGGAGAAGATATCGATTTGGTCGAGGATATAATTATAACGCCATTCTCAAGACGAACTTTTCAAGAAAAGTTAGACATTGTAAGGAGAGGTCGCCCGACGCTGACGCTACAAAGCCTGTCACAGGCGGGAAAGGGGTTCGTTCGCTCGCCACTTTCAAAGTTTCAACTACGAGCGCTATCAATGGCTCACAGGCTCCGAGAAGCACTGCAAACTGTACTGCTGGGAATGCCTATTATTTGCAAGTGATCGATTTGGTGTTTGGAGCCACACTGGCTTTGCAAACTTGAGTTGTCTAACCAAGGCAGCAACGAGACACCAAAGTACGGCTGGGCACTTACAAGCAATGGTGCTTTTGAAAACTTTTGGGGACACCGGAGTGGATCTACAGCTCAACGAACAAACGCGCAGGGCAACGGAGCTGCACAATGAAAAGGTGAAGGGAAATATTGAAAAGACTCATTGATTGTGTCATGTTTTTGGGTAAACACTGTTTACCCAAAAATGTAAATTTGTCAATTTCAAGGTGACGCAACGCCTGGTTATACTGCGTTTCTGTCTAAATGTATAGTGTCTAGAGCCATGGCATCATAATGATGGTAATAAGAGGTGGATTAATTCGGGTGGGACTGTGTAGTACCTCACTGAAGGCCCAGGCCCCAGGCCCACGGCACGCCACTGCTAACTACCATACAGTCAGGTACATAATTATTGACACCATTGATAAAGATGAGCAATAATGACTGTATGAAATAAATAATGCAAATACTGAGCTATGTAGTATGAATTTTTTTTGGGGGGGGATTATATTATTTTATATAAATAAAATTCCTCTGAGAAAGAGATTTTGTTTAACGAGTAATACAAAACATCTAAAAAAGATAGGTGTCAAAATGATTGGCACCCCTGTTTTCAATACTTTGTCCACCCTCTCCTTGCGAGGATAACAGCACTGAGCCTTTTATATAGTATTTTATGCATCTTTCTCAAGCGTGCCAATGATTTTGGACCTGACTGTATGTCATTGTAACGACAGGTCTATAGGTGTATGGCAGCTAATGTTAGTGTGTGAGATTTTTTTATTATTATATATTATATATTTATTATATATATTTTTTATATATATTTTTTTATTATATATATTTTTTTACCTTTATTTAACTAGGCAAGTTAGTTAAAAGGATCGGCCCCCTGTTGTCAATTTTTGCCTAAAATAACATACACAAATCTAACTGCCTGTAGCTCAGGCCCTGAAGCAAGGACATGCATATTCTTAAGTTCCATTTGAAAGGAAACACTTTGAAGTTTGTGGAAATGTGAAAGGAATGTAGGAGAATATAACACATTAGATCTGGTAAAAGATAATACAATGGGGGAAAAAAATATTTTATTTGTACCATCATCTTTGAAATGCAAGAGAAAGGCCATAATGTATTATTCCAGCCCAGGTGCAATTTAGATTTTGACCACTAGATGGCAGCAGTGTATGTGAAAAGTTTCAGACTGATCCCATGAACCATTGCATTTCTGTTCAAAATTTTATATCAAGACTGCCAAAATGTGCCTAATTTGTTTATTAATAACTTTTCATGTTCAAAACTGTGCACTCTCCTCAAACAATAACATGGTATTCTTTCACTGTAATAGCTACTGTAAATTGGACAGTGCAGTTAGATTAACTGCTAATCGCATTAGCCTACGTTAGCTCAAACGTCCCACAGGGGACCTACCAATCCTGAAGAAGTTTTAAGAACAAATTCTTATTTACAATGACGGCCTAAACCAGCCAAACCCTCCCCTAACCCGGACGAAGCTGGGCCAATTGTGCGCCGACTTATGGGTCTGATCTGATGTGACATTCTTGATCTGGTAGGTTGGATAGGTGCCTCTGTCACTTGTTTTCGAAGACGATGAACCTGCTGGGGAGTGTGTGTCTGCATGTGCATGTGTGTCTATGTGCATGTGCAATCACATGCTTACGTTTGTGTGTGTTTGTGTGTGTTGGTGTGTATGTGTGTGTGTGTGCATACTTGTGTGCGTGAGACTGTGTGTGAGGATATTGGCAAGGCTCTTGGATTCTGTGTGTGTGAAAGCAGGTAATTCCAGCTGGAATGCCATGCCTGCGTTTGACACCTTTATCATATTGTCTTTTTCTTCTTCTTTATTTACCTTGAACCTTCCTGCCTAAGAGAGACCTGGCAACATGCAGGCAGGGGAAAAGCAGCGCAAGTCCACAGAGTAGTAAACATGTGAGTAGTGCACGGTATGTTATGGCTCCCTCGGTTGTCTGTTCTGTTTTTTCAGACTGATCACCCCCAGAAGTGCAATAATGACCGAGCCACAATGTAAACACACACACACACACACACACACACACACACACACACACACACACACACACACACACACACACACACACACACACACACACACACACACACACACACACACACACACACACACACACACCACTCAACACTGTGAGGCAGACGGATGTAGGAATCTAAACGACCCATGCCTGTGTTTGTTCCCCAGGCAGAGTCGTCTGGTCATTAAACACAATTAGAGTTACATAACCACCTTAATGAGACGGACTAACGAGCTACGCTAATTACACCCACGGACATCTAGTCATCTAGTAGTTATCGTTCTTCGATGGAGTAAACATGATTTTGACATGCGCATAGCTCACGATCCAACAACCTTTTGTAAAAAAGGCCTTTGGTTCCTAGAAAGAAGGGGAAAAGTCCTTGTGAGACTACAAGGATTAAAATTCAATAATGATTGCGTAAAGAATACATGCAATGAGAAGCTTAGAAAGTGATGTTGGGGCTATAAAGTCAGTAGCGTGTGTGTGTGGAGGCTATAAATGAAGTAGTGTGTGTGTAGTGAATATGAAGTTATGGTTATAGCTGGGGGTAGTGGTTGATCCAGAGTGCAGACATGAAGCTAGATTAAGGGTTAGGGTTGGAGTTAGGGTTATGGCTGGGGTAATGGTTGACCCGGGTGCCGAAATGAAGCTAGGGTAAGGGTTAGGGTTAGAGGCATGGCTGTTTTGTCAACTCCAGTCTGATAAGGAGTGATGCTGCCCTCTGCTGGACTGACAGGTGACTGACTGATGTCTTGCTCAACACTGCCAGTGGTCATCCTCTCTGCTCTCCGTCCTGTTGTAGAATCCTCCACAAGTCATCTCTCTATGTCAGGCACTGACACAAGAACCACCTGTAAACTAGACTTACACACACACATGTTTTACTATCCAAACAGTTGATTCCCATTCAAAATCCTATTTTCCTAACCCTAACCCTTACCCTTATCCTAATTGTAACCCTAACCCTAAACCTAACCTCTAAGCATAAAATATCCTTTTTCTTTGAGGGGACCGGTGAAATGTCCCCACTGAATTTTCCTTATTTTACTATCCTTGTGAGGACGTCTGGTCCCCACAAGAATGGTAAAACCAAACACACACACACACAGATTCAGAGCAGTGGGTGTCCACAGAAAAAAGGTTATTCCAAAGAATGAATGTGTGTGTGTGTGTGCGTGTCCATGTGCGTGTGTATGTGTGTGTGTGTGTGTTTGTGTGAAGGTCCTGCCATAGTCTATGGAACCTGATACTTCATGACTCCTGATCACAGGAATGTGAGTTTCCTTCTCCTAGAGAGAGACTCTGGCCTAATGCCCAATCACATCCCCATGTGTGTGTGTGTGTGTGTGTGTATGTGTGGTGTGTGTGTGTGTGTGTGTGTGTGTGTGTGTGTGTGTGTGTGTGTGTGTGTGTGTGTGTGTGTGTGTGTGTGTGTGTGTGTGTGTGTGTGTGTGTGTGTGTGTGCGTGCGTGCATGAGACTGTGTGTAAGGATATTGGCAAGGCTCTTGGATTCTCAACCCCCACTGCAAGAGGCTTTATACAGAACAATGAAACTTTATATTCTGTTAATTGTTTTCTTCATCGATCTATACATCATTCTCTCGTTCTTATCAACCCATTGTAACTTTCTAACATATTGCATCCAGTGACATACAACTTCAGATAATGTGCGTGTTTGTCTGTGTGAGTATGCATGTGCATGTGTGTGTGTGTGCATCAAAGAGGCTCTAACTGGAAACATGAGAGAGAAAGAAAGAAAAAGGGAGAGAGAGAGAGAGACATTTAATTGAATAAACTGGACTGCAGAAACTCTAACCAACTCCAGCCTGGTGTGTTTGTTTACGTTCGTGCGTGCTTGTGTGTGTGTGTGTGTGTGTGTGTGCGTGTGTGTGTGTGTGTGTGTGTGTGTGTGTGTGTGTGTGTGTGTGTGTGTGTGTGTGTGTGTGTGTGTGTGTGTGTGTGTGTGTGTGTGTGTGTGTGTGTGTGTGTGTGTGTGTGTGAATGCATGCTGGACTGTGTGTGTGTTCAATTGCAGGTAGGAAGGAACACAATGGCTGACTTGTTCACAGCGTCACTTTATCCTCATTACACCCTTCACATGTTTACACTGTAACCCCCCCCCCCCTGCGTGCACACACACACACACACACACACACACACACACACACACACACACACACACACACACACACACACACACACACACACACGCACACACACACACACACACACACACACAGTCTTGTACAGCTAACCTTGTGGGGACATACAATTCAGTCCCATTCAAAATCCTATTTTCCCTAACCCCTAACCCTAAACCTAACCCTAATCCTAACCCGTACTCTTACCCTAACCCTAACCCTAACCTTAACCCTAACCCTAACCCTAACCCTAACCCAAAAACCTAAACTTTATCCTAACCCTAAACCTAACCCTAGCTCCTAACCCTAACCCTACAACTAACTCTAGCTCCTAACCTTAATATTTAACTTAATTCTAACCCTAACACTAATTCTAACCTTAACCCTAAACCCCCTAGAAATAGCATTTGACCTTGTGGGGACTAACAAAATGTCCCCAGCTGGTCAACTTTTTGTTCGTTTACTATTCTTGTAGGGACTTCTGGTCCCCACAAGAATAGTTAAACACGTCCACACACACACACACACACACACACACACACACACACACACACACACACACACACACACACACACACACACACACACACACACACACACACACACACACACACACACACACATACATCACATCGGTCAGACGGGTTTATAAGACATGATTTGATGCAAAGTGTTTATAATCTATTTAGATGAATCTCTATTTGCCAAGAGTGAGATGAATAAGCCTCTCCTGTCCTTTTCTCTACTCATTTGTACTCAGATGGGCAGGTTCTAGGGAGGGTACGGGGGAGAGATGTAAAGGGGGCAGAAGTGGAGACTAGGGGTAGGGTGTGTATGTATGTGTGTGTGTTTGTGTGCGTGCGTGCGTGCGTGCGTGCGTGCGTGCGTGTGTGTGTGTGTGTGTGTATGTGTTGATATGAAAGGGGGAAGGGGTCTCCAGATGTGTCATAGACAGAATCACAAAATAGATAGACACACACACCCGCACAGACAGACAGACAGACAGACAGACAGACAGACAGACAGACAGACAGACAGACAGACAGACAGACAGACAGACAGACAGACAGACAGACAGACAGACAGACAGACAGACAGACAGACAGACAGACAGTAATTGGCTCTATGATGGCTTCCAGCTGCATGGACAACAGCCAGACTAACTCTCCTAGGCACAAAACACAGCGTGCCATAACCGCCCCTCCCCCCCACACACACACACACAAACCACAGCAGTAATAATAATAATAACATACGTTAGCAATAATAGCACACTGTGCTGTCCAGTATGATGAATAGTATTTGTGATTGGAATAATTGGCTCTCAGACTGTGGTATAAAGACACCACACATCGTTTGGGACAAGACTGATTCCTACAACCACCTATCAAACCTGGTCATTAGTTTATATCAATGCTGTGTTAGCCTACTAAGCTCAAGATTAGGCTGCTACTAGAGACTAGACTGGACTAGAGATTAGGCTGCTACTAGAGACTATAGACTAGGCTGCGACTATAGACTAGGCTGCTACAAGAGACGTTAAGATGGCGCCGAAAAGGATGGCTGGCATTTTACATGCTCCTAACCAACTGTGCTATTTTGCATTGTTTTGCAGTTTTTTTGCATTGTTGTAACTTATTTTTTACTTATTTTGTACATAATGTTGCTGCTACCTTCTCTAATGACAGAAAATAACTTCTGGACATCAGAACATCAACTACTCACCTCGAACTGAAAGAAGCTTTTTCCTTTAACGAGTCCGACGAGAAGGATATACTGCTTTCCCGGGAACAGGCCCAAATCCCCATAATTTGCGTGAAGAAAAGACGGAGGAAAAGGGAGCGCATGTCGAGCTGACTTATGAAAATCTGTAGGTGAGTGAGTAAACTCCCACTGCCATCCGTTCTACTGGCTAACGATTATCCTACCAATGGGACATTAAAAGTGCACTATCTTATGTTTCACTGAGTCGTGCCTGAACGACGACACGGATAATATAAATATGGTGGGATTTTCCATGCACCGGCAGAGCAGAGAAGAAGCTACGTCTGGTAAGACGAGGGGTGGGGGTGTGTGTCCATTTGTCAATAACAGCTGCTGCGCAATATATCATATTAAAGAAATCTCGAGGTATTGCTCGCCTGAGGTAGAGTACCTTATGATAAGCTGTAGACCACACTATCTACCAAGAGAGTTCTCATCTATATTATTCGTAGCTGTCTATTTACCACCACAGACTGATGCTGGCACTAAGACCGCACTCAACCAACTCTATAAGGCCATAAGCAAACAAGAAAATGCTCATCCAGAAGGGGCACTCCTAGTGGCCGGGGACTTTAATGCAGGCAAACTTAAATCAGTTTTACCAAATTTCTACCAACATGTCACATGTGCAACCAGAGGGAAAAAAACTCTAGACCACCTTTACTCCACACACAGAGATGCATACAAAGCTCTCCCTTGCCCTCCATTTGGCAAATCTGACCATAATTATATCCTCCTGATTCCTGCTTACAAGCAAAACTAAAGCAGGAAGTACCAGTGACTCGCTCAATATGGAAGTGGTCAGATGACCCGGATGCTACGCTACAGGACTGTTTTGCTAGCACAGACTGGAATATGTTCCGGGATTCATCCAATGGCATTGAGGAGTAAAACAATCCAAAGCTGTCATTGAAATTACGTTTTAATGCCCTTTGGGACGAGGCCATTTTCCAGCACAGGAACATTTCAGTCATCAGCTTCATCAATAAGTGCATCGACAACGTCGTCCCCACAGTGACCATACGTACATATCCCAACCAGAAGCCATGGATTACAGGCAACATCTGCATCAAGCTAAAGGCAACAGCTGCCACTTTCAAGGAGCGGGGACACTAATCCGGACGCTTATAAGAAATCCCGCTATGCCCTCAGACGAACCATCAATCAAGCAAAGCGTCAATACAGGATTAAGATTGAATCCTACTACACCGGCTCTGACGCTCGTCAAATGTGGCAGGGCTTGCAAACTATTACGGACTACAAAGGGAAATCCAGATGCGAGCTGCCCAGTGACGCGAGCCTTCCCAACGAGCTAAATGCCTTTTATGCTCACTTCGAGGCAAGCAACACTGAATCATTCACGAGAACACCAGCTGTTCTGGATGACTATGTGATAACGCTCTCGGTAGGCGATGTGAGCAAGACCAGGTTTACCAGGACGTGTACTCAAAGCATGCGCGAACCAACTGGCAAGTGCCTTCACTGACATTTTCAACCTCTCCCTGACCGAGTCTGTAATACCTACATGTTTCAAGCAGACCACCATAGTCCCTGTGCCCAAGAAAGCTAAGGTAACCTGCCTAAATGATTACCGCCCCATAGCACTCACGTCGGTAGCCTTGAAGTGCTTTGAAAGGCTGGTCATGTCTCATATCAACAGCATCCTCCCGGATACCCTAGACGGACTCCAATTTGCATACCGCCCCAACAGATCCACAGATGACGCAATCTCAATCGCACTCCACACTGCCCTTTCCCACCTGGACAAAAGGAACACCAATGTGAGAATGCTGTTCATTAATTATAGCTCAGCGTTCAACACCATGGTGCCCACGAAGCTCATCAATAAGCTAACGACCCAGGGACTAAACACCTCCCTCTGCAACTGGATCCTGGACTTCCTGACGGGCCGCCCGCAGGTGGTAAGGGTAGGCAACAACACGTCTGCCACGCGGATCCTCAGCACTGGGGCCCCTCAGGGGTGTGTACTTAGTCACTTCCTGTACTCCGTGTTCACCCACAGCTGCATGGCCAAACACGACTCCAACACCTTCATTAAGTTTGCTGACGACACAACAGTGGTAGGTCTGATCACCGACAACTATTAGACAGCCTATAGGAAGGAGGTCAGAGAACTGGCAGTGTGGTGCCAGGACAACAACCTCTCCATCAATGTGAGCAAGACAAAGAAGCTGATCGTGTACTACAGGAAAAGGAGGGCCGAACAGCCCCCGATTAACATTGACATGGCTTTAGTGGAGCTGGTCGAGTGTTTCAAGTTCCTTGGTGTCCACATCACCAACGACCTTTCATGGTTCAAACACACCAAGACAGTTGTGTAGAGGGCACGACAAAACCTTTTCCCCCTCAGGAGATTGAAAAGATTTGGCATGGGTCCCCAGATCCTCAAAAAGTTCTACAGCTGCACCATCGAGAGCATCCTGACCGGTTGCCTCACCGCCTGGTATGGCCCAGTACATCTGCTCAGGATCTGACCCCAAGGCCCTACAGAGGGTAGTGCGTATGGCCCAGTACATCACTGGGGCCAAGCTTCCTGCCATCCAGGACCTTTATTATAGGCGGTATCAAAGGAAATCCCATAACATTTTCAGAGACTCCAGTCACCCAAGTCATAGACTGTTTTCTCTGATACCGCACGGCAAGCGGTACCGGAGAGCCAAGTCTAGGACCAAAAGGCTCCTTAACAGCTTCTACCTCCAAGTCATAAGACTCCTGAACAATTTATGAAATGGCCACCGGACTATTTACATTGACCCCCCCCCCCCCCAGTTTATTATCTATGCATAGTCACCTCACCCCTCCCTACAGTTGAAGTCTGAAGTTTACATACACCTTAGCAAAATACATTTAAACTCAGCTTTTCACATTTCCTGACACTCAATCCAAGTAAAAAAATCCCTGTTTTAGGTCAGTTAGGATCACCACTTAGAATGTGAAATGTCAGAATAATAGTAGAGAGAATGATTTACTCCAGCTTTTATTTCTTTCAACACATTCCCAGTGGGTCAGAAGTTTACATACACTCAATTAGTATTTGGTAGCATTGCCTATAAATTGTTTAACTTGGGTCAAACATTTCGGGTAGCCTTCCAAAAGCTTCCCACAATAAGTTGGGTGAATTTTGGCCCATTCCTCCTGACAGAGCTTGTGTAACTGAGTCAGGTTTGTAGGCCTCCTTGCTCGCACACGCTTTTTCAGTTCTGCCCACAAATGTTCTATAGTATCGAGGTCAGGGCATTGTGATGGCCATTCCAATACTTTGACTTTATTGGCCTTAAGCCATTTTGCCACAACTTTGGAAGTATGCTTGCGGTCATTGTCCATTTGGAAGACCCATTTGCGACCAAGCTTTAACTTCCTGACTGATGTCTTGAGATGTTGCTTCAATATATCCATATAATTTTCCTTCCACATGATGCCATCTATTTTGCGAAGTGCACCTGTCTCTCCTGCAGCAATGCACCCCCACAACATGATGCTGCCACCCCCGTGCTTCACGGTTGGGATGGTGTTCTTTGGCTTGAAAGCCTCCCCCTTTTTCCTCCAAACATAACAATGGTCATTATGGCCAAACAGTTCTATTTCTGTTTCATCAGACCAGAGGACATTTCTCCAAAAAGTACGATTGTTGTCCCCATGTGCAGTTGCAAACCGTAGTCTGGCTTTTTTATGACAGTTTTGGAGCTGTGGCATCTTCCTTGCTGAGCGGCCTTTCAGGTTATGTTGATATAAGACTCGTTTTACTGTGGATATAGATACTTTTGTACCTGTTTCCTCCAGCATTTTCACAAGGTCCTTTGCTGTTGCTCTGGGATTGATTTGCACTTTCCAAGCTGTTTAAAGGCACAGTCAACTTAGTGTATGTAAATGTCTGACCCACTGGAATTATGATACAGTGAATTATAAGGGAAATAATCTGTCTGTAAACAATTGCTGGAAAAATTACTTGTGTCATGTACAAAGTAGATGTCCTAACCGACTTGCCAAAACGATAGTTTGTTAACAAGAAATTTGTGGAGTGGTTGAAAAACGATTTTTAATGACTCCAACCTAAGAGAATGACACAATATTAATTTCCACAAAGTTTGCTGCTTCAGTGTCTTTAGATATTTTTGTCAGATGTTACTATGGAATACTGATGTATAATTACAAGCATTTCATAAGTGGCAGAGTTTTCCAAGAAATTGTGGGTTTTTGTTTGTCCACCCGCCTCTTGAGATTTGACCACAAGTTCTCATTGGGATTAAGGTCTGGGGAGTTTCCTGGCCATGGACCCAAAATATTGATGTTTTGTTCCCCAAGCCACTGAGTTATCACTTTTGCCTTATGGCAAGGTGCTCCATCATGCTGGAAAAGGCATTGTTTGTCACCAAACTGTTCCTGGATGGTTGGGAGAAGTTGCTCTCGGAGGATGTGTTGGTACCATTCTTTATTCATGGCTGTGTTCTTAGGCAAAACTGTGAGTGAGCCCACTCCCTTGGCTGAGAAGCAACCCCACACATGAATGGTCTCAAGATGCTTTACTGTTGGCATGACATAGGACTGATGGTAGCGCTCACCTTGTCTTCTCCGGACAATCTTTTTTCCGGATGCCCCAGACAATCGGAAAGGGGATTCATCAGAGAAAATGACTTTACCCCAGTCCTCCGCAGTTCAATCCCTGTACCTTTTGCAGAATATCAGTCTGTCCCTGATGTTTTTCTTGGAGAGAAGTGGCTTCTTTGCTGCCCTTCTTGACACCAGGCCATCCTCCAAAAGACTTTGCCTCACTGTGCGTGCAGATGCACTCACACCTGCCTGCTGCCATTCCTGAGCAAGCTCTGTACTGGTGGTGCCCCGATCCCGCAGCTGAAGCAACTTTAGGAGACGCTCCTGGCGCTTGCTGGACTTTCTTGGGCGCCCTGAAGCCTTCTTCACAACAATTGAACCACTCTCCTTTAAGTTTTTGATGATACAATACATGGTTGACTTACTGGCAGCAATATCCTTGCCTGTGAAGCCCTTTTTGTGCAAAGCAATGATGACGGCACGTGTTTCCTTGCAGGTAACCATGGTAGACAGAGGAAGAACAATGATTCCAAGCACCACCCTCCTTTTGAAGCTTCCAGTCTGTTATTCGAACTCAATCAGCATGATCTCCAGCCTTGTCCTCGTCAACACTCACACCTATGCTAACGAGAGAATCACTGACATGATGTCAGCTGGTCCTTTTGTGGCAGGGCTGAAATGCAGTGGAAATGTTTTTTGGGGATTCAGTTAATTTGCATGGCAAAGAGGGACTTTGCAATTAATTGCAATTCATCTGATCACTCTTCATAACATTCTGGAGTATATGCAACTTGCCATCATACAAACTGAGGCAGCAGACTTTGTGAAAATTAATATTTGTGTCATTCTCAAATCTTTTGGCCACGACTGTACATGTACAAATGACCTCAACTAACCCGTACCCCCTCACACTGACTCTGTTCTGTACCGGTACCCCCTGTATATAGCCTCGTTATTGTTATTATTATTTTTTACTTTAGTTTATTCGGTCAATATTTTCTTAACTCTTCTTGAACTGCACTGTTGGTTAAGCGCTTGTACTGTTAAGCGCTTGTACTGAGTGTGACAGTAAGCATTTCATGGTAAGGTCTACACTTGTTGTATTCGGCACGTGTGACAAATAAAGTTTGATTTGATTTGATTTGACTAGACTAGAGACTAGGCTGCTACTAGAGACTAGACTAGAGAGTAGGCTGCTACTAGACACTAGACTGGACTAGAGACTAGGCTGCTAATAGAGACTAGAGTTTTGGCTGCTACTAGAGACTAGACTAAAGATTAGGCGGCTACTGGAGACTAGATTGGACTAAAGACTAGGCTGCTACTAGAGACTACACTAGACTAGAGACTAGGCTGCTACCTGAGACTAGACTAGAGACTAGGCTCCTACTAGAGACTAGACTACACTAGAGATTAGGCTGCTACTAGAGACTACACTAGAGACTAGGCTGCTACTAGAGACTAGACTAGACTAGAGACTAGACTGCTACTAGACTAGACTAGAGATTAGGCTGCTACTAGAGACTAGACTAGAGATTAGGCTGCTACTAGAGACCAGACTAGAGACTAGGTTACTTGTCTTCCACCAGACTCTGGAATAAAGATCCAACAGAAATACTATGACAAGACTGGGATAAGACTGAAATAAGACGAATGGGCAAAGGCAAACCAGGTCTTGAGCTCAGATCATCACTGGGTAAAAAAAATAAAAATTATGTTAGCCCACTGAGCTAAAGCCTAGGCATCGTTTCATGGAGCTGGTATGAGTCCTCAGGTTGGTTGAACCACCTCTGAAAAACCAGAGGGTGTATGAAGTAAACATGACCCATTATTCCCCTATGATGGAAGGGGGGCCAGAGTAAAAAGGTTTGGGAACCACTGAATTAGAGGATTGGAGGAGAGGGGTGAAAAAGATGAGAAGGGGTGAAAAGGCCATTTTGAGCGTAGGAATCTGGGTCACACACACACACGCACGTACGCACGCACACACACACACTGACCCACACATACATACACACATACATACATACACACAGGCATGCACGCATACACACATACACACACAATTACTGTCCTACTGTGTATTAGTATCAAAACATAAATCTCCAGAATACGTAAGAGTTTGAATGTCTTTATCGACTCGTAGAATGATGTGTGTGTGAAGCAGGCATGGCACTATGGTGGAGTGTGTTACAACTGCACTGCATAGTATTAGCAGCTGATAAAAAACAGTGTCTGTCTTTGTGTTCAGAATGAGCCAGAGTGGCGTGTGACATAAGGATTTACTGACACCTTCGCTCTGCATGAGACGACACGAGTGGGACAGATGTGCTATGATGGTGTGTTTGTGTGTGAGTGTGTGTGTGTGTGTGTGTGTGTGTGTGTGTGTGTGTGTGTGTGTGTGTGTGTGTGTGTGTGTGTGTGTGTGTGTGTGTGTGTGTGTGTGTGTGTGTGTGTGTGTGTGTGTGTGTGTGTGTGTGTGTGTGTGTGTCTGTGTTATGTTGTTGTTGTCTCAGACGGAGTTCAACATCTGTTCTAAGGTAGTAAATTAGCAAGATTTTCTCAGACTTTCTCAGAGCAAGTGACAGTGTGTCACAGTGTCAACACACACACACACACACATCCATCTCTGTGTTTAACAGACAACAGACAGAAGCTCCATAACCACCTCAACAATCACATGCATAAATCACACTATTCTGCCTCATGGTTCAGTGGCCTCATCACACTGCCCCAACTGTTAGCTGTCAGGGAGAGAGGGGGACAGGGAGAGAGGGGGACAGTGGGAGAGGGGGACAGTGAGAGAGGGGGACAGTGAGAGAGAGGGGCAGTGAGAGAGAGGGGGACAGTGAGAGAGGGGGACAGTGAGAGAGGGGGACAGTGAGAGAGGGGGACAGTGGGGACAGAGAGAGAGGGGGACAGGGAGAGAGGGGGACAGTGAGAGAGGGAGAGAGGGGGTCAGGGAGAGAGGGGGTCAGGGAGAGAAGGAGAGAGGGGGTCAGGGAGAGAGGGGGACAGGGAGAGAGGGGGACAGGGAGAGAGGGGTTCAGGGAGAGAGGGGGACAAGGGGACAGGGGGACAGGGAGTGAGGGGGACAGGGAGAGAGGGGGTCAGGGAGAGAGGGGGAGAGGGAGAGAGGGGGTCAGGGAGAGAGGGGGACAGGGAGAGAGGGGGACAGGGAGAGAGGGGGACAGGGAGAGAGGGGGACAAGGAGAGAGGGGGTCAGGAGAGAGGGGGACACAGGGAGAGAGGGGGTCAGGGAGAGAGGGGGACAGGGAGAGAGGGGGACAGGGAGAGAGGGGGACAGGGAGAGAGGGGGACAAGGAGAGAGGGGGTCAGGGAGAGAGGGGGACAGGGAGAGAGGGGGTCAGGGAGAGAGGGGTCAGGGAGAGGGGGACAAGGAGAGAGGGGGTCAGGGAGAGAGGGGGACAGGGAGAGAGGGGGTCAGGGAGAGAGGGGTCAGGGAGAGGGGGTCAGGGAGAGAGGGGTCAGGGAGAGAGGGGGACAAGGAGAGAGGGGGTCAGGGAGAGAGGGGGACAGGGAGAGAGGGGGTCAGGGAGAGAGGGGTCAGGGAGAGAGGGGGACAAGGAGAGAGGGGGTCAGGGAGAGAGGGGTCAGGGAGAGGGGGTCAGGGAGAGAGGGGTCAGGGAGAGAGGGGGACAAGGAGAGAGGGGGTCAGGGAGAGAGGGGGACAGGGAGAGAGGGGGTCAGGGAGAGAGGGGTCAGGGAGAGGGGGACAGGGAGAGAGGGGTCAGGGAGAGAAGGGGTCAGGGAGAGAGGGGGTCAGGGAGAGAGGGGGTCAGGGAGAGAGGGGGACAGGGAGAGAGTGGGTCAGGGAGAGAGGGGGACAGGGAGAGAGGGGGACAGGGAGAGAGGGGGTCAGGGAGAGAGGGGGACAGGGAGAGAAGGGGCCAGGGAGAGAAGGGGTCAGGGAGAGAGGGGGACAGGGAGAGAAGGGGTCAGGGAGAGAGGGGGACAGGGAGAGAGGGGGACAGGGAGAGAGGGGGTCAGGGAGAGAGGGGGACAGGAAGAGAGGGGGACAGGGAGAGAATGGGTCAGGGAGAGAGGGGGACAGGGAGAGAGGGGGACAGGGAGAGAGGGGGACAGGGAGAGAAGGGGTCAGGGAGAGAGGGGGACAGGGAGAGAGGGGGTCAGGGAGAGAGGGGTCAGGGAGAGGGGGACAGGGAGAGAGGGGTCAGGGAGAGAAGGGGTCAGGGAGAGAGGGGGACAGGGAGAGAGGGGGACAGGGAGAGAGGGGGACAGGGAGAGAGGGGGAGAAAAAAGGAGAGAGAGAGATGTTGCAACACTAAAATGTTAATTCAAAGAACAAACATCTGCCACTCTTTATTAACTAAATTTACAGAATAGTATTATTTTGACATTATTTTGGCTATTGTGTAAGAAACTGTAATTCAATAAGAATATTATTATATGAATATATATTGTTCCACTATTTTTCCCGACTTCACAGAATAATAAAGGCTGAATCTCAGAAGAATAGTCTGTAAAAAAAATACATAAAAAATACAAATGAAAGATTATGATAATAATTTCAGCACATCATGCGTAACAGTTGCTGAGGATAGACAAACCAGACATTGGTAATCTGTCTGCTATTTGACATCCTCTCTCTCTCTCTCTCTCATTGATGCAGGCTCCTGGCTGCCTGGAGGTTAAGTTTAATAAGTCAAAACATTGGCAGGCAGAACAGTCTTTTTAAATTCCTCGTTTTAAAGTGGGTTTCCCTTTCTGGCTCATGGTGAAAAGATTTAGAGCTATCCCTCATGTGTCCCTGACCAGGACTATGATGCTATTAGAGACACACTAAGGAAGAGAATATTCTGTAGATCAGATACAGTATGACTTATGATGTCTGGTACGGTTCCTTCCCACTCCAAACCCAGAACACTGGGGAAAGTGTAAATGTATTTAACAGACAAGCCAAAGCTTCTCTGTGTTGTAGAATGTAGATGACAGTATTCTTTAACAGATGGTAAGGCCATTGAAGTACTGAGGTACAGTGCCTTTGGAAAGTATTCAGACATTTTTTCCACATTTTGTTAAGTTACAACCTTATTCTAAAATGGATAACAAAAAAATGGTTTTTAGAAATGTTTGAAAATATATTCAAAATGAAAAATCTTGTTTACGTAAGTATTCAGACTTTTTGCTATGAGACTCAAAATTGAGCTCAGGTGCATCCTGTTTCCATTGATCATCCTTGAGATGTTTCTACAACTTGATTAGAGTCCACCTGTGGTAAATTCAATTGATCAGACATGATTTGGAAAGACACACACCTGTCTATATAAGGTCCCACAGTTGACAATGCATGTCAGAGCAAAAACCAAGGAATGAGTTTGAAGGAATTGTCCGTAGAGCTCAGAGACAGAGTTGTGTCGAGGCACAGATCTGGGGAAGGGTACCAAAAAATGTCTGCAGCATTGAAGGTCCCCATGAACACAGTGGCCTCCATCATTCTTAAATGGAACCACCAAGACTCTTCCTAGAGTTGGCCGCCCGGCCAAACTGAGCAATTGGGGGAGAAGTGTCTTGGTCAGGGAGGTGACCAAGAACCCGATGGTCACACTGACAGAGCTCCAGAGTTCCTCTGTGGAGATGGGAGATGGGAGAACCTTCCGGAAGGACAACTATCTCTGCAGCATTTCACCAATCAGGCATTTATGGTGGAGTGGCCTAACGGAAGCCACTCCTCAGTAAAAGGCACATGACAGCCTGCTTGGAGTTTAGCTGAAGGCTCCTAAAGGACTCTCAGATCATGAGAAACAACATTCTCTGGTCTGATGCAACCAAGATTGAACTTTTAGGCATGAATGCCAAGCATCACATCTGGAGGAAACCTGATACCAACCCCACGGTGAAGCATGGTGGTGGCAGCATCATGCTCTGGGGATGTTTTTCAGCGGCAGGGACTGGGAGACTAGCCGGGATCGAGGCAAAGATGAACGGAGCAAAGTACAAAGTACTTGATGAAAACCTGCTCCAGAGCAGGGCAAAGGTTTACCTTCCAACAGGACAACGACCCTAAGCACACAGCCAAGACAACATAGGAGTGGCTTCGGGACAAGTCTCTGAATGCCCTTCAGTGACCCAGCCAGAGCCCAGACTCTCCAACATCTCTGGAGAGACCTGAAAATAGCTGTGCAGCAACGCTCCCCATCCAACCTGACAAAGCTTGAGAGGATCTGCAGAGAAGAATGGGAGAAACTCCCCAAATACAGGTGTGCCAAGCTTGTAGCGGTCATACCCAAGAAGACTTGAGGCTGTAATCGCAGTCAAAGGTGCTTCAACAAATTACTGACAAAAGTTTTTTTTTTTTGTATAAATTGTTTTTGCTTTGTCAGTATGGGGTATTGTATGTAGATTGATGATGGAAAAGGCAATTTAATACATTTTAGAATAAGGCTGTGCCTCCTGAGTGGAGCAGTGCGAGCTGTGCCGGTAGAGATCCTGGTTCAAGTCCCGACTCTGTCGCAGACACTCATGGGGCGGTGCACAACTGGCCCAGCGTAATACAGGTTAGAGGAGGTTTTGGCCGGCAGGGATGTTCTTGTCCCAAAGGCTTTGTAAGTAAGGTTTTTCCATCCTGACATTTTCATTAGTTCCTATATTCCCTGTACCCTTCACAACACCATGTACCCTTCACAACACCCTATATGTTCCACAACACCCTGTACCCTTCAGAACACCCTTTACAATACACAGTTTAACCTTCATAACACCCTGTACCCTTCACAACACCCTTTACAATACACAGTTTAACCTTCATAACACCCTGTACCCTTCACAACACTATGTACACTTTACCACACCTTGTACCCTTCAGAACACCCGATACCCTTCACAATACACCCTGTACCTTTCACAACGCACTGGGTCAGCATAGTGTGCTCCATGTATCCAGATGGGTGGTTCCACTTCATATCAGCAAGCCACGACACCCACAATCTCAGATTGTTCTGAAAAGGTTTCTGTAGTTAGAAACAGATAAGATAAGCATTCCTGCAACATTATTTTGTTGAAAGACTATTTTAACTATTAATTAAATATAAAATCCAACGTCCGATTTGGACCAAATCTCTTCTTAACAATGATTAAGATGTGAGAATCCAAATAAATGGTCAAACCCTAAGCAAGTCCACCCCAACGGCCAGTATACAGTATCAGTTCTCTATGTTTGACAAGTAGTGTGAAGCTGCAACATGGAGAAGGCCTATTGTTTATTGTTTATGTAATGTATTCTAAGTGAATTTGGTGTTTTTTTACCCTGATCAGAGAAATTACCCATTCAAGTCACTTGCATGAAACACTGGAATCTCCTAAGTGAATTTAAAACATTTAAAAAGTTATACTTTTTAGATAAAACTGTACAAAATATATTCACGTCACCAAACAATTTATTAAAATACACTGTTTTGCAATGAAGGTCTACAGTAGCCTCCACAGCACTCTGTAGGTTAGCACCATTGTGTAGCCGGAGGACAGCTAGCTTCCGTCCTCCTCTGGGTACATTGACTTAAATACAAAACCTAGGAGGCTCATGGTTCTCACCCCCTTCCATAGACTTACACAGTAATTATGACATCTTCTGGAGAACGTCCTCCAACCTATCAGAGCTCTTGCAGCATGACCTGACATGTTGTCCACACAATCAAAGGATCAGAGAATGAATCTAGTACTGAAAGCATAAGCTACTACTAGCTAGCACTGAAGTGCATAAAATCTGGTGAGTAGTTGATTCAAAGAGAGAGAAAGACAATAGTTGTACAGTTTTTAACAAATTAATTTCTTCCAAAATGAAGGAGAAGCAAGAAAGAGATAGGGAGAGAGAGATAAATATATTTCCTAATTTTCTCATCTTTTTTTTTTTTTACTTTTGTGAGAGCTAAACTCATGACTATGATTACATTTCCATTATTAGCAGCATCTAGGCTGTTCACTTTGAAGAGCTGAGACAGAATGGCTTTATAAGGAATGGAACATATAGGACCAGAACCCCGCTACCATTATAACCTATACCGCTGTCAGATGTGGGCGTTAACAAGCAAGAACTGAGATGGAAAGATGATGGAGAAAGGTCAAGGGAAGCTATTTTCATATATAGGGAGGGGACTCTATACGTTATGCAAAGACAGAATCCTATAAAGGCAGGACTCTGTAATATGAGAATTTAGTATTTTCCATGGAGGGGCTCGGCTCTGTTACGTTTGTGATAAAGTCTGTCCATGGAAGGGCTCGGCTTTGCTACTTTATATTAAAGTCTATTTTGAATTCACAAGTTCTAGTAAAAGTGTTATATTTCTGAGTCAATAGTCCACCACACTTTCAGTTTCACTTACTTAGCTAGCAAATGCAGATAGCTAGTTTAGCCTACTCAAACACACTGCTCAAACAGAGGGATGCTATGTTAGCTAGCTGGCTATGACTATCCAGCACAACACTGGATCTCTTCCAAGTGAAGGTAAAGCCTTTGGTTTTTACAAATGTATCGCAACCGGGTCTGCCGTTTTTTTTTTCACCTGGACACAGCCAGGGTTGCCAACTTTCTCACTACCAAATAAGGGACAAAAGGTGGCGTGCCAGTGCACGGTGCCACGGGGGTACGGTGTGGTGTGAATGAATATACACTGTATATTCTTATTCAATTGGAAAGGCAAAACATTTGTATATTCCATTTAGCCTATAGCTTTACTAAAACTGTATCGTTATGTAAACTTATGTGAATACACCTCAAAATAAATGATCAAAGAAATCACAGTTTGGACCTTTACAGCAAAAATATATACACTGCTCAAAAAAATAAAGGGAACACTTAAACAACACAATGTAACTCCAAGTCAATCACACTTCTGTGAAATCAAACTGTCCACTTAGGAAGCAACACTGATTGACAATAAATTTCACATGCTGTTGTTCAAATGGAATAGACAAAAGGTGGAAATTAAAGGCAATTAGCAAGACACCCTCAATAAAGGAGTGATTCTGCAGGTGGTGACCACAGACCACTTCTCAGTTCCTATGCTTCCTGGCTGATGTTTTGGTCACTTTTGAATGCTGGCGGTGCTCTCACTCTAGTGGTAGCATGAGACGGAGTCTACAACCCACACAAGTGGCTCAGGTAGTGCAGCTCATCCAGGATGGCACATCAATGCGAGCTGTGGCAAGAAGGTTTGCTGTGTCTGTCAGCGTAGTGTCCAGAGCATGGAGGCGCTACCAGGAGACAGGCCAGTACATCAGGAGACGTGGAGGAGGCCGTAGGAGGGCAACAACCCAGCAGCAGGACCGCTACCTCCGCCTTTGAGCAGGAGGAGCACTGCCAGAGCCCTGCAAAATGACCTCCAGCAGGCCACAAATGTGCATGTGTCTGCTCAAACGGTCAGAAACAGACTCCATGAGGGTGGTATGAGGGCCCGACGTCCACAGGTGGGGGTTGTGCTTACAGCCCAACACCGTGCAGGACGTTTGGCATTTGCCATCCTGGATGAGCTGCACTACCTGAGCCACTTGTGTGGGTTGTAGACTCCGTCTCATGCTACCACTAGAGTGAGAGCACCGCCAGCATTCAAAAGTGACCAAAACATCAGCCAGGAAGCATAGGAACTGAGAAGTGGTCTGTGGTCACCACCTGCAGAATCACTCCTTTATTGAGGGTGTCTTGCTAATTGCCTTTAATTTCCACCTTTTGTCTATTCCATTTGCACAACAGCATGTGAAATTTATTGTCAATCAGTGTTGCTTCCTAAGTGGACAGTTGATTTCACAGAAGTGTGATTGACTTGGAGTTACATTGTGTTGTTTAAGTGTTCCCTTTATTTTTTTGAGCAGTGTATATAAAAAATCAAATGCAAAAGAGGGGCATGAGTCACTCACCAAGTCTACTTTTTTTTGCTGCTCTTGACTGATTCAAGCAGTACTTTCTCCTCTTGCATAGCCAGAGAGAAGTCCTTACATGACAAGTCACAGTTCCCAGATATTTGAAGTTCATTTTTGATCAGCTCTGTGCTACATCGGCTTCTTGAGTCTGACCATTGAATGGTCATCAGACAGAAAATCGTCTCTACAAAGCCATTTGAGTCTGGCACACTGAGGACAAATGAGACAATCCTGAACATGTTGATCAAGTTGGCTTTCCCTAGGTTTTGGAAAACTGCCACCTACTTCTCACTGGTGGATTTTGTGGTATCCTGTCTGGCTTTCTGTATTTCCTCCCAGCTAGCACAAAACTCTTCATAGTGTTGGTCCATACTGACTGTCTCTGTCATTTTGAGGGCAACCACCTGCTCCAGGTCAGTGAAGGAGAGCTCCTCATAGAGGCCGATCAGTTTCACCATTACATTTTCTGGTGAGAAATCAAACCACTTGTCAATGTATGTAATGACAGTGTCATAGAACTTCAAAGTCCTGTTGCTGCTTGGACCTTTGTGCTGACAATTGTTTGTCCATCAGCTGCTTGGTCTGGTATCAGAAAAAACTGTCCTGTTTCAACTGAAGCATCTTAAATGTTGAACTTTTGGACTTCCTCGTAAACATCTGTGATGCAGAGCGTTGTTTACCTCCAGCTTTTTTACGAGTTGGTCAAAAACACACCCACTTTGTGGAAAAAGCACATAAATCTCAGCAGCTTCTGTTTTTTCTTCATACTCAGAAATACTATTCAGTGCCACAGGACAGGTCTCCCCAAGGGACCTGAAGTATGAAGTAAGAGCTGGCCAGCTTTGCAGGAGACGATCGACAGCTGGATGAAGAGAGAGCCATCATGTGCAAACATGTCGCAGAATTTCACGCCACTCAATGTCAACAAAGGCAAAAAAATGCACGCAGTTCCTCTCTTCGGGAAGCAGATACTGATAAGTGGCTGCAGATCTGTAAAACAATTGTCTCAATATCCACTGACAGCTGATCGCAGGCGTGCAGGCATTATGAGCAATGTGAAATGGGCAATTAGCTTTCAGAATGCGATTGTTGACACTGCTCAATAACTGGTAAACGGAGAGGTGTTTTCCAATTATGTCAGTTTCCGCAGTAGACGTCACGAAGAATGCACCGATATTGCTAGCACCTTTAGCTAGCGTGGCCTTGTGCATTTCTGTGGATGCATGCCGAGTTAGGTCATTCTACCCTTCATGGCCAATTGAGAATTCCCGACGCATAAAGTACAGAAAGCTTTCGTCGAGTCACCACTGACGGGCTTAACCCACGTCTTTTTTGCTTCACATTGTTTGTTGTAGCTGCACAGTCTTTTTTGCATGTTTATCCATATTTCCTTGATATGCCAAACCGACCGAACAATAACAGAAATTACTTTGCAGGAATTGGCGCGTTTACACTATACTGTGATTGGATGAATATACGGGACAAGGGAGGTCCTGTATGGGACAAACCAATTTAGCCCAATATAAGGGACATCCCGGCTAATACGGGACAGTTGGCAACCCTACATACAGCTGATGTGGTGTACTGTCCATTGAAGTCCAAAAGCAAAGGGAAAAGGTAAGAGGAGGAGAGTGCATAGATGCGAGAAGGAATACAATGTGGCTGCTATGAAAGTGAACTGTGTTTACTCATGATCAGGGGTGTATTCATTCCGCCGATTCTGTTGAAAAACTTTTCTTAAACGGAAGCAAATGGAACGAAACAGGTATAAACATACCTGAATTGGTCCAATAGAAACTCTTGTTTGCAACTGTTGGACTAATGAGTACACCCTAGATCAGCTAGATGCAGGGCAGTTTGTCACCTCAAATTTTTCTCTCAACTTGTGTGCACCAAGTTGTAAACTTTCATTCATAGGCTAGGTTGTAGCAACCTCATGATGAGTACAGGAAAAATGTGAGTATCATGTATTAGCCTAGCCTTATCGCTGTTAAATTGAACTGGGTGAATGGAATATGAATGACAGTCATCCAATATGCTGTAAAATAAATAAGGCCATGCTCATAAAAAATTTATAATTGTCCTGCCTTATCTTAAACTGCACTGAACACCACTGGTGTGAAAGTACCCGTTTTTGCCAACTAGATGCCACTGTTCCTGTTACTCAGGGTTGGGGATTAACGGGTTACATGTTACATGTTTGCGGGAAAAAATATTTGACATCTTTCTGTTTTCTCAATGACATTCAAATCATCAATGAAAAACGTGCACATTTTTGTTCTGCCAGAGAGCGTCTGACCACAAGTCAGAGACCACTATGATGACACACCAAATGCGTTTGATGGATCGCTGGAAAAGAGCAGGAATAGACTTTTGTAGGCTACAGTCCAAGCTGTCTTCCAATGGTACGACTGCTGTCGGCATCCAAATATTATCCAACTTGAATAAACGCTTGGAGGTAAGAATGACAGCAGTGGTGTAGCCTATGGACGATAGCTTAGGGATATCAGTTATTTTTGCTATCTACTGTTGGCTACTTACGCATGGATGTGAATCACACTGCTGCTCTGTCATTTAGCCTATATGTGTTATTTAACCCAATAATGGTTGAATTAAATAAATGTAAGCTGCCTATCAATCATTGTTTTTGCGACCAGTGGACAGCCATTGAAAATGCGCTCTTCCAACAGCTAAATATTGCGGATCCCAGCCTATGGAATAAAAGTTTGAGGGAGTTCCTCCCTTCTATACCTCTCTGGTGTTCTGCTCCATACTGTCAAAAATGAGTTTAATTTAAGAAGACCACGAGTCGGGATTTTATTGCTCAATCTAATTCGTGTTGATAAAACATGTTTCCATAGGCCTAATGGAAACATGTTCAAACTCGCCACTTTTGATAGACTTAAAGTTGCAATCTGTAGTTGCTACATCCTTCTTTTGACGTAATTATTAATTCTATACAGTGAGTGTACAATACATTAAGAACACCTTCCTAATATTGAGTTGCCCTCAGAACAGCCTCAATTTGTCGGGCATGGACTATACAAGGTGTCGAAAGCGTTCCACAGGGATGCTGGCCCAGGTTGACCCCAATGCATCCTAGAGTTCTGTAAAGTTGGCTTAATGTCCTTTGGGTGGTGGACCATTCTTACACACGGGAAACTGTTGAGTGTGAAAAACCCAGCAGCGTTGCAGTTCTTGACACAAACCGGTGCGCCTGGCAACTACTACCATACCCTGTTCAAAGCCACTTAAATATTTTGTCTTGCCCATTCACATTCTGGATGGCACACATACACAATCCATGTCTCAATTGTCTCAAAGCTTAAAAATCCTTCTTTAACCTGTCTCCTCCTCTTCATCTACACTGATTGAAGTGGATTTAACAAGAGACATCAATAAGGGATCATAGCTTTCATCTGGATTCACCTGGTCAGTCTATGTCATGGAAATAGCAGTTGCTAATGTTTTGTACACTCAGTGTATATGGTAATGAATGAGCTACTTGTTGATCAGACCTGTGTTTAACCTCCTAATGGTTATTCGTTAGCTAACACATTTAATGAGTTTCACCACTGTAACACTAATGAAGACTGTTAAGAGGGTGTAGAAGATTACGCAGCACCCCGTGGAGTCTACAGTACTAGCACACACACACCTACATGCACACACACACACACACACACACACACACACACACACACACACACACACACACACACACACACACACACACACACACACACACACACACACACACACACACACACACATACAGGTTGTGTGTCCTCTGAGGTGTGTATGGTACATCAGAGCCAGAGATGAAACAACATATTGCCTCCAGCAAGATGAGTTATAGTAAATAGCTTGGAGTGTAAGAAGAGTTTGGTGCTTGGAGAAGAGTGTAAATCTTTTAAATGTCCTCTGCTCTCACCAGCACCCGTCCGTCAGCCAATCTAAACACTCATAAACTACCCAAAACCTAACGCCCCCCACCACCACTGTAGGGACACTTGGTTGGCCTGCATGTATATATGTATGTGTGTGTGTGTGTGTGTGTGTGCGTGCGTGCGTGCGTGCGTGCGTGCGTGCGTGCGTGCGTGCGTGCGTGCGTGCGTGCGTGCGTGCGTGCGTGTGTGTGTAGTTCATGCAACTGCAGTATAGCCCCATGGAGGTTTGTCCAACTTTTTATCCTTCTCTCAGTCACACTGAATGACAGTACCTCTGTCACTATTACCAACATACACATGCATACATACACAATGTGCCCATGCTGTGGTTGTAGGGAGAGTTGATGGTGAGGACAGGGATTAGGATCTATGGAAATTCTGACATGGAGAGAAAACTGTGTTTGTTTCATGGTTTCCTTGTTTCAGACTTGACAGACCGCTGTAATATGAACTAGCCATTTGATGTGTGTTTAGCTGTAGTTACTTCACCACAGGGCAGTCGTACCAATAAGAGTGGAGGCTCCTAGTGATGCAGTTGGGCTGAAAGTTAACATGCCTCGGTTGTGGTTGATATATAACTCTCTCACACACACAGACAGACAGAGAAAGAAAGAGAAATGTTTAAAGAAAGAAAAAGAGAGGGACAGAGAGAGAGAGAGAGAGAGAGGGAGAGAAAGAAAAACAGAGTGTGTGTGTGTGTGTGTGTGTGTGTGTGTGTGTGTGTGTGTGTGTGTGTGTGTGTGTGTGTGTGTGTGTGTGTGTGTGTGTGTGTGTGTGTGTGTGTGTGTGTGACTGTAGCAGATCATCCAGGTCATCCAGTAGGAATGCAGAGCTGTTCCTCCTACCAGGATTTCAAATGGCTGCCTGGGGACATTGTGGAGTAGGGGTTCCATTATTAACACTACGCCTGAGATTCATCTGAGACAATCTGTTCCCCCTCTACTGGCTGACAGCTAAGGAGCCAGGGACCCAAGCGGTCACACACACACACACACACACACACACACTGTTACTGAGCGTTGACACAGTCCAGATGTTGGCAGCTGTCTTCATCTCTGCTCCAGATGAAGGCAGGGCAGTCGGCCAACAACCTGAACCGCTCTCTCTCTCTCTCTCTCTCTCTCTCTCTCTCTCTCTCTCTCTCTCTCTCTCTCTCTCTCTCTCTCTCTCTCTCTCTCTCTCTCTCTCTCTCTCGCTCTCTCTCTCTCTCTCTCCGTCTCTCAATTCAATTTCAATTTAAGGGTCTTTATTGGCATGGGAAACATATGTTTACATTGCCAAAGCAAGTGATATAGATAATAAACAAAAGTGAAAGAAGCATTTATTTATTTTTTAAGTTAATATTACACTCACAAGTTTCAAAGGAGTAGAGACATTTAAAATGTCATGTTATGGCTATATATAGTGTTGCAACGATGTGCAAATAGTTACAGTACAAAAGGGAAAAAAATTTAACTTCACTGGTTGCCCTTTTCTTGTGGCAACAGGTCACAAATCTTGCTGCTGTGATTGCACACTGTGGTATTTCACCAAATAGATAAGGGAGTTTATCAACATTGGATTTGTTTTCGAATTCTTTGTGGGTCTGTGTAATCTGAGGGAAATATGTGTCTCTAATATGGTCATACATTTGGCAGGGGGTTAGGAAGTGCAGCTCAGTTTCCACCTCATTTTGTGGGCAGTGTGTGTGCACATAGCCTGTCTTCGCTTGAGAATCAGGTCTGCCATCGGCAGGCTTTCTCAATAGCAAAGCTATGCTCACTGAGTCTGTACATAGTCAAAGATTTCCTTAATTTTGGGTCAGTCACAGTGGTCAGGTATTCTGCCACTGTGTACTCTCTGTTTAGGGCCAAATAGCATTCTAGTTTGCACAGTTTTTTTGTAAATTCTTTCCAATGTGTCAAGTAATTATCTTTTTGTTTTCTCATGATTTGGTTGGGTCTAATTGTGTTGCTGTCCTGGGGCTCTGTGGGGTCTGTTTGTGTTTGTGAACAGAGCCCCAGGACCAGCTTCTTAGGCAGCTCTTCTCCAGGTTCATTTCTCTGAGGTGGTGGCTTTGTTATGGAAGGTTTGGGAATCGCTTCCTTTTAGGTGGTTGTAGAATTTAACGTATTTTCTGGATTTAGGGGGAATCGGCCTAATTCTGCTCTACATGCATTATTTGGTGTTTTACGTTGTACAGAATTCTGCATGCAGAGTCTCAATTTGGTGTTTGTCCCATTTTGTGAATTCTTGGTTGGTGAGCGGACCCCAGACCTCACAACCATAAAGTGCAATGGGTTCTATAACTGATTCAAGTATTTTTTGCCAGATCCTAATTGGTATGTCGAATTTTGTGTTCCTTTTGATGGCATAGAAGTCCCTTCTTGCCTTGTCTTCAGATCGTTCACAGCTTTGCGGAAGTTACCTGTGGCGCTGATATTTAGGCTGAGGTATGTATGTTTTTTTGTGTGCTTTAGGGCAACGGTGTCTAGATGGAATTTGTATTCATGGTACTGGCAACTGGACCTTTTTGGAACACCATTATTTTTGTCTTACTGAGATTTACTGTCAGGGCCCAGGTCTGACAGAATCTGTGCAGAAGATCCAGGTGCTGCTGTAGGCGCTCCTTGGTTGGGGACAGAAGCATCAGATCATCAGCAAACAGTAGGCATTTGGCTTCAGATTCTAGTAGGGTGAGGCCAGGTGCTGCAAACAGTTCTAGTGCCCTCGCCAATTCGTTGATATATATGTTGAAGAGGGTGGAGCTTAAGACGTCATATGTTTTTCCCCCAACACCACTTTCTATCAATTTGTATAGCAGATCCTCATGCCAAATTTGTTGAAATCAACAAAGCATGAGAAGTCTTTGCCTTTGTTTTGGTTTGTTTGTTTGTCAATTAGGGTGTGCAGGGTGAATACGTGGTCTGTCGTACGGTAATTTGGTAAAAAGTAAATTCGACATTCGTCAGTACATTGTTTTCGCTGAGAAAATGTACCAGTCTGCTGTTAATGATAATGCAGAGGATTTTCCCAAGGTTGCAGTTGACGCACATCCCCCGGTAGTTATTGGGGTCAAATTTGTTTCCACTTTTGTGGATTGAGATGATGAAGTCCTTGGTTCCAAATATTGGGGAAGATACCAGAGCTGAGGATGATGTTAAAGAGTTTAAGTATAGCCAATTGGAATTTGTGGTCTCTATATTTTATAATTTCATTTAAGATACCATCAACGCCACAGGCCTTTTTGGGTTGGAGGGTTTGTATTTTGTCCTGTAGTTCATTCAATGTAATTGGAAAATCCAGTGGGTTCTGGTAGTCATTAATAGTTGATTCTAAGATTTGCATTTGATCACGTATATGTTTATACTGTTTGTTCTTAGCCAAAATTACTGGAGAAGTGGTTTATCAATACATCTCAGTTTAGGATAGATAACTCTTGTTTGTTTAGAGTTTTCCAATTTTCCCAGAAGTGGTTGGATTACATTGAGCTGATTTCTGAGGTGCTGTTTCTTCTTTTTCCATAGTGTATTTCTGTATTGTTTTAGTGATTCACCATAGTGAAGGTGTAGGCTCAGGTTTTCTGGGTCTCTTATATTTTTGGTTGGGTAGGTTGAGACTTGTGGAGGTCTACAATTTTTCTTCTGAGGTCTTGGCTGATTTCTTTAGATTTTCCCATAATGTCAAGCAAAGCGGCACTGCGTTTGAAGGTAGGCCTTGAAATACATCCACAGGAAAACCTCCAATTAACTCAAATGATGTCAATTAGCCTATCAGAAGCTTCTAAAGCCATGACATCATTTTCTGGAATTTTCCAAGCTGTTTAAAGGCACAGTCAACTTAGTGTATGTAAACTTCTGACCCACTGGAATTGTGATACAGTGAATTATAATAAGTGAAATAATCTGTCTGTAAACAATTGTTGGAAATATTACTTGTGTCATGCACAAAGTAGATGTCCTAACCAGCTAGCCAAACTATAGTTTGTTAACAAGACATTTGTGGAGTGGTTGAAAAACGACTTTTAATGACTCCAACCTAAGTGTATGTAAACTTCCGACTTCAACTGTACATACCCAGCGTCCGACAGAGCTGCAGGAGTTGTGACACGTTTTTGTTGGTAACTCTCTCTCTCTTTCTCTCCCTTTCTCTCTAACCATCAAATTATATGTTTACAATAATACTGGTCTGCTCCGAGGCACACACATGGACACACACGCACACATGCACTCACACACATACACACACACACGCACACACACACACACACATACACTGAGGTGCAGTTTCCAGAGAGGGGTAAAAAAAAATATTTAGAAACAGAAAGAAAAAGTAAAGATGGACTGAAGTTCTTCTCATTAAGAGTAGGAACAGTACCTAATGGTAGCACTTTATAGTAACTCCACGTAATAAAGCATGTGTAATGGATTAGTGAATAGTGTATTCATCATTTATTAACCGTTAATCCTACATTTGTTAATGTTAGTAACCTAGTTATTCACACATTTAAAAACAACTTTCATAAGATGTTTAATATAGGTCTTTATCAACCATTTATTAATCATTAGTGTGGGCTATTTATACTTTGTAAATACTTTTGAGTGACCAAAAGTACCTGATGCTCCTTAAGGTCTCAAAATGGCTCCTAGAACATAGAAATGTTTAAACAATAAGCACATAATACCTGCTCCTTTGTAGCTCAGTTGGTAGAGCATGGCGCGTGTAACACCAGGGTAGTGGGTTCCATTACTGGGATCACCCATATGTAAAATGCATGCACGCATTACTGTAAGGCACTTTGGCTAAAAGTGTCTGCTGAATGGCATATATTATACTATCATTATATATTACAATACAACGGATGTTTAAGAAAATATACAGTACTTAAAATGTTATTCCAAAACAGTCATACTGTTGTAATAGTGTGATGTGTAACTTCAGACACACTATGCTGAGTAAAATAAAAATTTTAGCCCGAAAATGCTAACATAAGCTTTTCTTTCGTTGGCAGTGACTTTTCTATGTGTGGATTGTAGTCACTCCTTAGAGCAGTCTAATATTGGTTAACTCAGAAATAAAATCTTGCATAATTTGGTCAGCTGTGTAATTATGTTCTGGGTCCATGCGTGTTAGAAATTGTGAGTTCCGTTTTGTGAAGTCTTCCCCCTCGCAAAAGGAAACTCATGTTTCACACACACACACACGCGCATGCACGCACGCACGCACGCACGCACGCACGCACGCACGCACGCACGCACGCACGCACGCACGCACGCACGCACGCACGCACGCACGCACGCACGCACGCACGCACACACACACACACACACACACACACACACACACACACACACACACACACACACACACACACACACACACACACACACACACACACACACACACACGTAATGAGCAGTCAGTGTGTGTTCCACTTCATCAACTGTAATAAGATGTCACTATGATAAGGACATGTGTGACGTCTGGACGTATTGTTATAATGAAGACATGTAAGGGTGTGTGTCACATCTAGACACAGTGTTATGATGAGTGGATGTCACTTTCAGCCTCATTTAATCATTGAACCCTGAGGCCTACCTGCCACAAATTAGCATTACTCACAAATACACACACCCTGTCATACTCATGCATACACAAAATGTATTCCACGAGGACGTCTATCTGTTAATCATTGTCTAATCTAAGAGTCGTCTTCACAGACAGACAGATTCTAAATTCACAATATTCAAATCACATTCATTTCCTTCAGCCATTCTAACAAAAGCATGTTCTACTGAGAGGAGAATGAATAGCCTAGTCACTTCATTCAGTGTGTGTGTGTGTGGGGGGGGGGGGCTGAAGAAATGTGCCATGGCACCTAAGATCCTCACAAACTTCTACAGATGCACCATCGAGAGCATTCTGTCTTCACCAGCTGGTACCGCAACTGCTCCGCCCTCAAACACAGAGGGTGATGCGGTCAGCCCAACGTGTCACTGTGGGCACAATGCCTGCCCTCCAGGTCATCTACAACACCCAGTGTCACAGGAAGGCCAAAAAGATCATCAAGGACCTCAGCCACCCTAGCCACGGCCTGTTCACCCCGCTACCATTCTATAAGGAGGAGACGGAACATGTCCATCAAAACTGGGACCAATACACTGAAAAACAGCTTCTATCTCCAGGCCATCAGGCTGTTAAATAGTCACCACTAGCTGGCCACCAATGTTTATATGCTGTTTTACACACTTTATACTGTATGTATATACTGTATTCTATCGTGACATGCGTACTTACGAGCTCTTTCCCAACAATGTAGAGTTAAAAATTAAAAAGATGTTTAAATATAGAAAAGAGTAACACAATAAATAACAATAGTGATGCTATAGACAAGGAGTACAGATACCGAGTCAATGTGGGGTACGAGGTAGTTGAGGTAATATTACTGCACTGTTGGAGCTAAAAACATAAGCATTTCGAAGCACCTGCAATAACATCTAACAGCCAGATACAGTGCATTCGGAAAGTATTCGGGATCCCTTCCCTTTTTCCACATTTTGCTACATTACAGCCTTATTCTAAAATGGATTAAATAAAACATTTTCCTCATCAATCTACACACAATACCCCATATTGACAAAGCGAAAACAGTTTTTTAGACATTTTTGCAAATGTATTAAAATTAAAAACAGAAGTACCTTATTTACATAATGTCATTGATTGGGTGCAGAGATGTAGCGGAGTCAGGCGCAGGACACAGGTTTGAGCAAAACAACTGAGTTTACTCAATAAAAAGCAAGCAATAATCCAATAAGGAAAATACAGACAGAATAACACCTACACGAACCACTAAGACCCCAACAATCACGGACAGAACAGAAAGGTATGCCAGAGGGTTAAATAAGGAACATGATATGGGAATTGAAACCAGGTGTGTGTAATACAGACAAAACAAAACGAAAATGAAACATGAATCGGTGGTGACTAGAAAGCCGGTGACGTCGACCGCCGAACACAACCCGAACAAGGAGAGGGGCCGACTTCGGCGGAAGTCGTGACACATAAGTATTCAGACCCTTTGCTATGAGACTCGAAATTGAGCTCAGGTACATCCTGTTTCCATTGATCATCCTTGGGATGTTTATACAACTTGATTGGAGTCCACCTGTGGTAAATTCAATTGATTGGACATGATTTGGAAAGGCACACACCTGTCTATATAAGGTCCCACAATTGATAGTGCATGTCAGAGCAAAAATCAAGCCATGAGGTTGAAGGAATTGTCCATAGAGCTCCAAGACAGGTTTGTTTCAAGGCACAGATCTGGGGAACAGTACCAAAAAATGTCTGCAGCATTGAAGGTCCCCAAGATCACAGTGGCCTCCATCATTCTTAAATGGAAGAAGTTTGGAACCACCAAGACTCTTCCTAGAGCTGGCCACCCGGCCAAACTCAGCAATAGAGGGAGAATGGCCTTGATCAGGGAGGTGACCAAGAACCCGATGGTCACTGACAGAGCTCCCGAGTTCCTCTGTGGAGATGGTAGAACCTTGGGCTCATGCGGTGGAGGAGATCTTCGTGGGCTATACTCAGCCTTGTCTCAGGGTAGTAAGTTGGTGGTCTGTTGATATCCCTCTAGTGGTGTGGGGGCTGTGCTTTGACAATGTGGGTGGGGTGGTATCCTGCCTGGTTTGCCCTGTCCGAGGGTATCGTCGGATGGGACCACAGTGTCCCCCGACCCACCCCTGTCTCAGTCTCCAGTATCTATGCTGCAATAGTCTATGTGCCAGGGGGCTTATCTGGTGTCCTGTGTGAATTTAAGTATGCTCCCTCTAATTCTCTCTCCCTCTCTCCCTTCCCTCCCGGAGGACCTGAGCCCTAGAATCAAGCCTCAGGAATACCTGGCCTGATGACTCCTGGCTTTCCCCAGTTCACCTGGTCGTGCAGCTGCTCCAGTTTCAACTGTTCTGCCAGCGGCTATGGAACCCTGACCTATTAACCGGATGTGCTACCTTGTCCCGCACCTGCTGTTTTCAACTCTCTCTCTCTCTCTCTCTCTCTCTCTCTCTCTCTCTCTCTCTCTCTCTACCTCCCCTGCTGTCTCGACCTCTGAATGCTCGGCTATGAAAAGCCAACTGACATTTACTCCTGGCCTTAAATGGCCATGTAATCTTATAATCGCCACCCGGCACAGCCAGAAGAGGACTGGACACCTCTCAAAGCCTGGTTCCTCTCTAGGTTTCTTCCTAGGTTCCTGCCTTTCTAGGGAGTTTTTCCTAGCCACCATGCTTCTACATCTGCATTGCTTGCTGTTTGGGGTTTTAGGCTGGGTTTCTGTATAGCACTTTGTGACATCTGCTGATTTAAAAAGGGCTTTATAAATACATTTGATTGATTGACAACCATCTCTGCAGCACTCCATCAATCAGGCATTTATGGTAGAGTAGCCAGACGGAAGCCACTCCCAGTAAAAGGCACATGACAGCCCGCTTGGAGTTTTCCAAAAAGCATCTAAAGGAGTCTCAGGCCATGAGAAACAAGATTCTCTGATCTGATGAAACCAAGATTGAACTCTTTGGCCTGAATGCCAAGCGTCACATCTGGAGGAAACCAGGCACCACTCATCACCTGGCCAATACCATCCCTACGGTGAAGCATGGTGGTGGCAGCATCATGCTGTTGGGATGTTTTTCAGGGACTGGGAGACTAGTCTGGATCAAGAGAAAGACGAATGAAGCAAAATACGGAGAGATCCTTGATGAAAACCTGCTCCAGAGCATTCACCTTCCAACAGGACTACTAACCTATGCACACAGCCAAGACAATGCAGGAGTGGCTTCGGGACAAGTCTCTGAATGTCCTTGAGTGGCCCAGCCAGAGCCCAGGCTTGAAACCCAATCGAACATCTCTGGAGAGATCTAAAAATAGCTGTGCAGCTACGCTCCCCATCCAACCTGACAGAGCTTGAGAGGCTCTGCAGGGAAGAATGGGAGAAACTCCCCAAATACAGGTGTGCCAAGCTTGGAGCATCATACCCAAGAAGACTCTAGGCTGTATTTTCTGCCAAAGGTGTTTCAACAAAGTACTGAGTAAAGGGTCTGAATACTTATGTAAATGTGATATTTTTTTATTCTTCTAAATTTGCAATAATTTCTAAAAACATGTTTTTACTTCGTCATTATGGGGTATTGTGTATAGATTGATGAGGGGGAAAAAACAAGTCAATCCTTTTTATAATAAGGCTGTAACATAACAAAATGTGGAAAAAGGGAAGGGGTCTGAATACTTTCTGAATGCAATGGGGAGTGGTACTCACTAAGGAAGCAACATGACATCTGTAACACTTGTGTACTCGTGTGCGTGCAAGTGTCTGTGTAAAAGACGTTTGTCTATGTAGCATAACCAAGACCATAGAACAGTAGAGTAGTGTTACAGTAGTAAAGTACCTGTAAAGCATCTATAGAGAAGTGCAGCTCAATAGGACTATAGTCTGTAAAAACGTCTCATACTGCCACATTTGGAATTGATTATCTTCACTGGTAGAGAGAGCTGAGGGCGTACATATGAGGCACTCAGAAAAGTCCGCAAGGCCTTGCCAAGAGAAAAGTTCTAATTTTGCCCTGCATTGTTTTACGAAGAACACCTAAAAGAAAGAGATAGACAGATGAACAGAGAGAGAGAGAGAGAGAAGGGAAGAAATAGTGGCCACCCTTCAGAGACCTATGCTGGACCCACACACTGGGTGCATCTCCATTATCTAAACACGCTTCCTCCTCTACTCTCCCTAATCTGAAGAGGTGAAAACAATATACAACTGGACACATCTATAACCAACAATTTGACATCAGAAGAGATGAGGAGCAGAGCCCATTCTGGGTTTGAGATACACACCACCAAATCTCTACCCTTCCACCCAAAATGTACTGTACAGATATTTAAAAGGAATCGACTGGTCTAAGAAATATGTTGGAAACTCCCTCTAGTCCTCTTAGGCCTATAATGATTTTAAGAGCAAATGCAATGTGGGGAGGCAGGTAGAGAATCAAAACGCAGTGTATATGTCAAAGGGAAACCAAAGCGCATATATAACGGCACAGGATGAGACCCAGATGCAGACACAGGAGGCAGATGGTTCGAGTCTCAGAGATGTATTATATACAAGGGGTAGGCAAATGGCAGGACAGGCAGAGATCAGTAATCCTAATAAGAATCAGGCAGGCAGGCTCAGGGTCAGGGCAGGCAAAAACAGGAGACAAAGGGGCTATGAGACAGGTTTCATTTTAGACACATGAAAAGTGGGATGTATATGGAGGGTGCGGGGCAACAGAAGACGAACAGCAGTGTGGCTAAGGATTTTAGAGATGGGGAAAAGGCCGATAAAGTGGGGGGAAAGTTAACGGGACTCCACCCTGAGGGGCAGATCCTGAGTGGAGAGCCATACCCTCTGCCCGAGATGATAGCGAGAAGCCGGGGTCTCTTCCAGGTACGTCGACAGCGGCGGACGAACATCTGGGCCGAGGGTATGCTGACTTCTTCCTTTTGCTCAGGGAAGAGCGGAGGCTGGTAACCCAAGGAACACTCGATTTGTGTACTCCACCCACACGAGTTGCTGTCTCCAGGTCCTGATTGGCTTGCTCCGACTGGCCGTTAGATTGGGGATGAAACCCGGAGGACAGGCTGGCCAATGACCCAATCAGGGTGCAGAATGCCTTCCAGAACCTGGACGAGAACTGAGGACCACATTCGGAGACCATGTCGACCAGAAGTCTATGGATCCGGAAGACGTGCTGCACCATAAGCTGGGCCGTCTCCTTGGCTGAGAGCAAGGGAAGGGGAATGAAATGTGCTGCTTTGGAAAACCGATCCACAACCATAAGGAGGGTGGTGTTGCCATCTGACGGGGGGGGGGGGCGTGACAAAGTCCAGGGATATATGGGACTAGGTGCTGTGAGGAACAGGGAGTGGTTGAAGGAGGCCAGCCGGAGCTTGCCACTGAGTCTTGTTCAGTGTGCACACAGTGCGAATGCGGAGATGTCAGGAACCATGGTGGGCCACCAAAATCGTTGTCGGATGAGAGCCATGGTCTGACGGGAGCCGGATGACAGGTAAGGTTAGCGGAATGGCCCATTCCAGGACCTTTACCGTGATGTCATTGAGGCCCCAGTAGTTGATACACGGGTGCAGGGTTTTGTCCTTTTTTCACAAAGAAGATCCCTGCGCTGGCAGGGGAGGCAGAAGGACGAATTATCCCTGCAGCCAGAGAATCCTCAATGTACTCCTCCATGGCCTTGGTCTCTGGGCCAGACACGGAATAAAGCCACCCCCGAGGCGGGGTGGTGCCCGGGAGGAGATCAATGGCACAATCTTAGGGACGATGCGGCGGAAGGGATGTGGCGCGAGCCTTGTTGAAAACCTCCCGGAGGTCCTTGTACTCTGCGTGAACAGAGCAGAGATCCAAGGCTTTTCTCAAGCCCGCAGGAGGACGTCCCGGGGTAGGCTGTGTCGTTTTAAGGGAATGTGCATGGCAGAACGGGCTCCAATCCAGGATAGAACTAGTAGCCCAGTCGATCAGGGGGTTGTGCCTCTGGGGCCATGAAAATCCCAAAACCACAGGAACATGAGGAGGTGTTAGTAGAAACTGTATGGACTGATTGCCCGACATTCGCAGGTTAATGGGAACTGTACTGTGAGTGACCCTGCCAATGGCGCATCCGTCCAATGCTCTGGCATCCATGGGAATAGAGAGGAGTTGAGTGGAGATACCCAGCGCAGATACCAGGATAGCGTCCATGAAGCTCTCATCAGCCTCAGGGTCAACGAGCACCCAGAGGGATTTAAACCAGTCACTCCACAGCAGGATAGCATGGAGAGGAGTACAAGTAATGAGAGTTTGGAGACTCCCAGTATGGCCCACCAGCGTACTTGTACATACTGATGAGCCTGGCCTTTTACTGGACAGGTGGATATATAATGTCCTGTAGTACCACAGTACAGGCAACTGTTGGAGCTCAGCCTGCGTAAACGTTCAGTAGGAGACAATCTAGCTGCATGGGCTCTGGAGGAGACGAGTTGCCAGTCCCCGATGATTCCCGAGGTAACCTGGGTGACTTCGGATTATCTCTGGAATTCTTCGGAAGCGAAGGCGAAACCGTGGACGAGAGAGTGCGGCCGAGAACAGACCTCTCCCTCCTGCGTTCCCCTTAGGCATCCATCAATCCTTATGGTCAAGGCTATGGGGAGTCGAGATTCATGGGTAACTCCCGAGCTGCGAGCTCGTCTTTAATTTCCTCCGATAATCCATGAAGACAGGTGTCAACCAGGGACTCCGGGTTCCAGACACTCTCGGCAGCCAACATGCGAAAGTCTACCGCGTAGTCTGCCACACTACGGAAGTCTTAACATAGTTGAAGTAGCTTCCGAGCCGTTTCTCTCCTGGGCACCGGATAATCAAACACCTTCCTCACCTCCGTACGAAATCCTCCAGACGTAGGCAAATGGCGGATTGTTGCTCCCACACCGTCATAGCCCAGGCGAGCGCTCTTCCAGACATCAGCGTAATGAGATACACTATCTTCGAACGATCTGAAGGAAACGACGAGGGCTGCAGCTCAAAGGTGAGGGAGCACTGGGAGAGAAACGCCCAGCAGGTTCCAGAATCGCCAACATAGCGCTCCAGAGGAGGTAAGAGGGGTTCTTGGGAAGCCGGGGTAGGCTGGGGAAAAGCACCGCTGTTAGCGCGTTACTGAGCATCCGGGAGGTTTCTGTTGTGGCTTGCTGCCCGACAGATAGTCTGGGGTATTGCTTCGGTAATGAGTTGAAACCCTGGTCATGGCTTCCGCCAAGGTATGGAGTCCTTCCATAAGGTTCTGAAGTAGCTCCTCGTGTCTTGCAATGGTGGCTCCTTGCAGGCAGACAGCATTGCAGAGCTGGTCCGAGTCTGCTGGGTCAATCATGGCCAGTTAGTACTATACCGACACAGGATGAGACCCAGATGCAAACACAGGAGGCAGATGGTTCGAGTCTCAGAGATGTATTATATACAAGGGGTAGGCAAATGGCAGGACAGGACAGGCACAGATCAGTAATCCTAATAAGAGTCAGGCAGGCGAAGAACGGCAGGCATGCTTAGGGTCAGGGCAGGCAAAAACAGGTCGGAACCGGGAAGACTAGAACACGCTGGAGGAAAAACACGCTGGGACGACTTGAAGAGACAAGACGAACTGGCAACAGACAGACAGAAAATGCAAGTATAAATACACAGGGGATAATGGGCAAAATAGGAGACACCTGGTGGGGGGTGGAGACAAGCACAAGACAGGTGAAACAGATCAGGGTGTGACAGCGCATGACATCATGAGCTAATCTGTTTGATCTGACTGCTGATTGACTGGCAGCCCCCTCTCTGAGCCCGCCCCCCGAGGGGAAACATCTCTATTTCGAACCTCATTCTGCTGGGGTGCATGTGTGTGTTCCCTGTGGGGGATCATTAATAATATATGACTCTGTGGTATAATAGACTTGTCTACTAGAGAATTACCACTGACAGAAAGACAGCTGATTAACATAGCTGAAGGACTGAATGGATGAGATGGAGAGAAAGAGCGAGAGAGAGAGAGAGAGAATAGAGAATAGAGGTGGGATGGGGAGAGAATAGAGGGAGTGAGGGACGGGGGGAGAGAGAGAATAGAGGAGGGAGGGAGAGACGGGAAGGGAGAGAGAATAGAGGAGGGAGGGAGAGAGAGAGAATAGAGGAAGGAGGGAGAGAGAATAGAGGAGAGAGAGAGAAAATAGAGAGATTAAGTAGGCTACCCTAACTAAAGAGATGTATTAACTAAATGCTGAGAGCATTAATAACATTTAAACTGATCTGCTAATGAAGGCTCAGCAAATGAACAAAGGTAGAAATGCACCACACACACACATATACACACAAACGGACTATGCAAGTACACACAAACACACACACAGTCATACTAAAAAGACAGCTTCACTCACAAAACTGCCATGAGTCATACTGTCACCGTGGCAACAGAGGCCATCTCTATGCAGAGCAGATTCCTCCAGATCTGTACAGTGTTACAGGCTATGCGGAATAACTACTGTGTGACTCACACACCCAAAGGTGCTCAAAGAGGCCCACTCTCTCTTACATGGCCTCCTGTCCTTTATGTAGGCCGTGTGAAAGAACTGGACAAGTAAAAACATCTACTCAGTGACCATCCACCATATTGCTTTCACCTATCCCATGTTTTCTGGTCAGTGCAGTTGAAGGAAAGGAGATGACGATTGTAAGCGTCTGTAATCTGTACAGATATACTAAAATCACTGCCTTGCTGTGTTGGTTTGTGTGTCGGGCTGTGGACAGTAATAGTCAGGGTGTAGTTTCATCTCTCACCACCAGAGGTCATCTCCAGTCTCTGCCATAGCTGTGTGGACCAGGGACAGTCTTCGATACAACTATGACGGGCGAAGTGACATATTTTTAGGGAGTCCAGTGTGGACCAAATGGCTGTGTCCCAAATGGCACCCTTTTGACCAGGTCCCATACGCTGCCATTTTGGATGCACTGTGCTAGAGAGCAGGCCTACCTTCCATAGTGGCCAGACATCAACAGTCTGTGGTGACGGAGCATATTATTACAGTATTTTAACCTTTACTGTCTAGTTCAACACATACGCAAATGTTTGGTACATCTGTCCTTTCACTGTGCAACCTTTCATGTAGTTAGATCTGTGGAGAGAGTTGTGGTAGTCAGTAGATGCTAGAAATCACTAAATCGCTATGGGGAATTAATGAATGAAAAAAACTTGGTGAGCTATGTGTCCTTTATCTGGGCTTAGGGTTAAGGTTTTTTGTTTAAAATGCGTAAGGTGCCTGCCCCCTAGAGTCGCCTAAAGAGGAGTGTACTGCTGAACAGTGCCAGCATGGTGGGCATTCACACATGGGCTCCTGAGGGGAGTGATATAAGTGTGACACCACTGCAGCTCCGAGTTCCATCAAATAGGACTGATTTAAGCGCAACAACACAAGTGCCAACATTTTGATCAGCACTACACCAAACGCACAGAGCACATTTGGGCAGTTCACACTGCAACCATGGAAACAGGAGATTTTTACAAGGTGGCCGCGGCCAATGGTAAGGCACTTCCCTCTCAGCCTACACCAATCACAGAGTGGCCTGCAGCCCAGCCTACCCTGCACAGCTCCTGATGAGCTAACAGAGAGAGAGTGAGAGCGAGACAGTAGAGGGTATACTCTGTAGATTACGCTAATAGTGGGGAAAATGTGTGTGTGAGAGATTAAGAGTGTCTGAGTGTGTGTATATGTGCGTGATGCACTGTAAGCTAGAAGAGTGTGTGAGAATGTAACGTGACAATGTGTGAGAAAACGTGTATGTAAGTGTCAGAGGACGTGATAAGATGCTTCCTAGTAAAAACACGATACTGGGGCTCTGCAGCATTGCACAGCTTACTGCAGCCATCTAATTTACACACACAGGGGGAGACACGTAAAACGGGGCGGAAGTGGAGAGTAGGGGTCGGGTGTGTTTATCACAACATAAATCACACCTGGAACACATTTTCAGCCAATCAGCATCCGGGACCAGAACTATCCGTTGTATAATCTGGCGCATAATAACACTTTCCTGTATGGCATTAAGATTTCTGAAGAATGTTCCATTCTCCCTGATGAAGGTTACAGCATGGGGGAGTTCCAAATGGCATCCTATTCCCTATATAGTGCACTACTTTTGACCAGAGCACTGGTCAAAAGTAGTGCACTATATAGGAAATAAGGTGCCAATTGGGACAAAACCCATGTCTCCATGTGGAAGGTTACCTCAAGGAAAGGTCGAAGAACAAAAAAACACAGCAATGACATCATCAGCTTTCAATAAACTCATTTATTATTTCACACAATGAATAACATGAACAAGTTCAATTTCATCTTAATAAGTGCCCAATGCGGCCAGCCAGGAAAACGGTAGCAAAAGAACGAGCTTTTCCTCAGAGAAAAGAGGAAAAAAAACTGAAAATAAAGACTACAAGATCATGATAAGTGAACATGACCAGAAGCATGCCAGCAGACATGGCTATACATATACAGTATATTGCATGTATATGTGCATTTGACATATATCTGTATATGAGTGAAGGCAAATACAAAATATGTGTACATTTACACATACATACTAAGAAGGATATATGCATATGCATGAGCATCTAAGTATTTACTTATGTCTACATGTCAAATATTTGCCATTTTTAATATTCATACAATGTACAAAAATGCTTTATGAATTACAAATCCATTACAAAAACAAACATATCAAACAATGTACAAGTCTTGCTCCAAATGCAACTGAAAGTCAACTTCTCTGCTTGTCTAAAATCTTAATGCATACAATCAAGTGGAGCATGCAGAAAAAGGAAAACCCACTCTAGGAAAAAGGTCCAAATACACTATGTATACAAACTCAAATATGCCAACACAGTTAAGAGCTCACTTTGTGCTCTTGCAAAGTACATTTATTGGTTTCCTCATCGACGCTTCATCTGCATGTTCAGCGTTGAACAACATTAAAGCTTGGAAACATAACATATATGTTAACGACTACACATATTAGTAGAGACTGGCTGCTTCTCAAATGACTCCATACCAGCACACTGCGTTTGAACAGGTTCTGTAGTAGTACACTATGTAGGCTGTGATTTGAGACGCATGCAGTATGATTCAGCTCCAGTGGCTGTCCTGGACTGGTCAGACTGGTCTCAGTGTAGAGGTAGAGGTCTTCCCTAACCACTGATCCAGGACCAGATGTTCCTTCGTCCCCCTGATGGTGAAGATATAGGATTTAGGGTTGGGTAAACTTCTACCTGGAGTCATACCAGTCATACAGTTGGACCAGAGTGAATACAGAACCCAGTACATAACAAAAGACCGCAAAACCCAACTTGACCATACGGGACTGTACTGGACCACGCGGTGGGTCTCGTGTAGCGTTAAAGCAGAGGATCGGGACAATACTAGTCAGCTGTAGAAGGCACCGGAACATCGGCTGGTAGAGAGAGAAACAGACAGATCCTAGTGGCTTTAACTCAAACATCAGAGACCGGCCATGGAATATTGAGCTGCCAAGCCTATAGACCCCTTAAACCACATCTAGATTCCTTAGACCAATCCTAGACTACATCTAGATTCCTTAGACCAATCCTAGACGACATCTAGATTCCCTAGACCAATCCTAGACTACATCTAGATTCCTTAGACCAATCCTAGACTACATCTAGATTCCTTAGACCAAACCTAGACTACATCTAGATTCCTTAGACCAATCCTAGACTGCATCTAGATTCCTTAGACCAATCCTAGACTACATCTAGATTCCTTAGACCAATCCTAGACTACATCTAGATTCCTTAGACCAATCCTAGACTGCATCTAGATTCCTTAGACCAATCCTAGACTACATCTAGATTCCTTAGACCAATCCTAGACTGCATCTAGATTCCTTAGACCAATCCTAGACTACATCTAGATTCCTTAGACCAATCCTAGACTGCATATAGATTCCTTAGACCAATCCTAGATTACATCTAGACCACACTCAGACCCTAGAAAGGTTTAGAGATATCCAGGACTCCTGTGAAAGGTGTAGTTTGGTTATGAGATCCAGTTCAGGCTCAGTCTCTGCGCAGTGTGTGATCTGACACACACACTGACAAGGACAGGTGTATTTTTGGTAATGCCCTCTGAGCACGTCCCACACACACGCACACACTGCTGCACTAGGCACCCATTGGCTCAGGGGAGTATAGCTGCTAGCCAATGAGGGTTCTTGGTCTTAGCTGAAGTGCAATGAGAGACACTATCTTAGGCTGGCACAGGCCCTGGGATCTCAACCTTGCGATGATTGTTTGACGAACATTCTAATTGATGGATGGATAGGGACTGACTTATGGGGTCTTGCTGGCTCTAATGTGGTCTAAGATAGGTCTGTGGTCTAAGATAGGTCTGTGGTCTAAGATAGGTCTGTGGTCTAAGATAAGTTTAGGTTTAGGCTATCCCAGTGTACGTAACTGAGCCCAGTTTGTATCCATGCAGGCAGAACACAACAGAACACAACAAAACAGACACTATTTACAACATTCAAACACTTCAGTACTGGAGCTTGACTTCTGATTAAGGCAGCACTGCAGGGAGCTGCAGCCACTAAAGTTGACATGAAATGATAGTCACTTTCTGCACAACGCTATACAAATTATTACTGATATTATTCACACTTCTGGTTAAATTACTTCATGTTTTATTGAGTAAATAAGACACTTATTTGTCTTTGTGGAAGGGTGGATTCCTCAGACAGCCCAGGCCAGACCTGATGCATAGCAACTACGTAAGACAGCATGGTTCCCAATACAACTCCCCTGGCACAGCCTGTCCACAGCCTGTCCACAGCCTGGGGCCTGGTTCCATTTAAGTTCAGGGCCCCTTTCCACCTCTGTTGCTCACAGCGCTCAGATATGAAAGGACTGGATGTGTGTAATAGTGTACGTGATGGATCCATTTTTCGTTCCCATAGTGCTTAACCGAGCCTTTTCACATCTGTTCACTCCAAAGAGCCAGGGTGAGCACAAGGGGCTTGGAACTGAAATGGAATCAGGCCTGTTGTACGTATGGCTGCAAAGGGACACAGGTAGTGCCCGCATTGTGGTTGCTAAGACACACGTGTCGTAAATGCACAATCATAAGTACGTGGTTTCAATCGCAGTAACTTCTCCGCCATTTTGAATTCCCCCAAAATGAGATGTGATGGTTTAAGAAACAAACATAAGGCACGTGCAGAACTGCTGGAGCTGACAAGACCCTCACAGAGAGAGGAGAGGCTTCCCAAGTTTACATTACATTTACAGGTCCCCAATGAAATACTGACCCACTGGTATTTTCTGAAACACTGAAGACATGATAGCTAGCTGGTGTGTTTAACTGCAGATTGAGAATGCTGACAACCCTACACCTGACAAGTCTGTGAAACACACATATCTCTGAGACTTTGGTTAACCTATTCCAATCTTTACATTTTGTGTGATGTTATTTTTCGACCACTACTCAGACACAATCTTTAGAGTAGCACACACTCACTACAAAGCACTGATCATTAACCCTCCTCCAGCTTCACTGTCCAATCAAATCTCAGACTTGGGCTTAGGTTTGACACCATTGGCTGAGCGTCCTGCATATTCAAATTGATTAAATTAATGCACATGTTTCTGAATGGATATTCACCATTGAAGTCAAGGCCAAAACGTAAGGCTAGAACAAGCATGTAAGTGCTGACTTTGATTAAATGTAAGCGTATGTTTATATAGTGCATTAAAACCAAGGTTTCGTCAAACACGCCTGATATTTCCATGTGTGTGATGGCCTTCTCATACACAAAATAAATGAATGAATACATGTGGTTCCTTCAGTCTGAGAACAAACAGGTCTTGAGTCACATCCAGATCTATTTTTGGTAATAAAACAACAATCCCAACGTTTATGGTCTATTGTACAACACTTCTATTTGATATAAGCCAGTACATGTAGATAGGCTGTTTTCCCCGCGTTAAAAGGCGGTTGAAAGTGGAGGATGCTCCTATGTACAGTTAGACCATAGCTGTAGAGACCTACAGCCAGGGAAGCTCAGTCCAACATATTGCCTTTAAAGTATCCATGCCCAGGACAGGGCAGGGGGAGTAGAGAGGGTGTAGAAGGGCTAGGGGTGAGGACAAGGGTTAGTGGGTAGGGTGAGTTACTGGTCTTAGATCCTGTGGGTCTGAGGGGTGAGGGATAAAAGGGTGAGTGGGGTAAGGTAGGTGGTCATTAACTAGCTTCATTAGAGAAGGCAAAAAAAGTATCATATTAACCAATCACCACCCCCAGTCTGCTGGTAAAGACGTGGCTAGTGCCACATTCAGATAAAGAGTATCATAAAGTACCATAGTATTTCATACTGTATAGTACCATAGTATCATACAGTATCTTATCAAAGAGTGCCATATAGTATCAGATATTGTAGCATAAAGTACCATACAGTATCATATTATAAGACGGTACGCATCATTGTATCACATACATGTATGATAAGAGTCACTGTTCATCCTCAGTGGCACTCTCATTCAGAGTGCAACACTCCCCCCCTCCTAACTCGTTCAGAGTTAAACACTACACCTCTCCTAATGTTCCTTCATAGAGACCTACTGCAGTCACTCTCCTTATATCCAATCATAGAAGAGAAACAGACAGGCCAATAGGTCAAAGTGCACAGAGGTGGTCCCAGCATTGCTGTCTGTTTGGCTGCTATTGCTGTGTTCATCACCAAGTGGGAAGGTGGTAATTACCCAGTTGTAAAGTGGAAATTACCAGTTGGATGCATTCACATGCTTCGAACTCGTTGAGAAACGCTGATTGACTAAAGGCCAACAAGCTTCGTTAACCATGAACTAAAAGTACCGCTATCGTGCTTGTAAACAAATTCTAGTGTTAAAACCATAGCTTTTTATAAAGAATGTTTTGTTGTTGCATTTATCTGCTGAAAATGGTGTTATCGAGGTAATTTCCTTATTAGGTGACGTCAGAGGTCAACATGTGGGAGAAGTCAGAGCACAGGGATGATAGTTGCGTTTCCCACTAGTAATTACCAGTTGGAGAGGCGTTCGCGTGGATTTTTCCAGTCGTATGTGGTAAATACTACCTTCCCACTTGGTTTTGAATGCAGCATTTGGCCAGTGTTGGCTCCTCTCACCAGCTCTCTGATAGGCCAGAGCTAATCTATCTATCTGCAACTGTGATGCTGTCTGTTTGGCTAGTGGAAGGCCATATCCCCTCCCTCCTCTCTCCTGCACCTCCCCCTGCGTTTCCTTCCTCTGACCGGTGGGGGCGCCAGAGAGCGTGCTCGGTGCACCACCGTCTCAATGGCCACTGAGATAGAGTCGTGATTGGAAAACTCCAGAGGCTGGGGGATGGGACTTGGTCTTAAGCTCCGCCTACCCGGTAGGTCCACACACCTCTCCAACACTGGCATCCCGAAGCCCCTCCCTTCATCCCTCCCATAACTGGTGGGTTCAGATTCATCAATAGGGTGTTTCCGGGGGCGACCAGGTCGCCTCTTGACGACGTTGTTGCCAGTCTTAGCCTGGCGCTGGAGACGCTTCACACGCAAGATCTTCTGCACGTGCTCAAAACTCCTCTGACTGTTGAGCACATTGTTGAGAGAACACATCCTCCTGACCTCACCGTGGATCTGTTCCACCTCATGACGCTTATACCTCCTCTTACCTGAGAGAGAGAGAGAGAGAGAGAGAGAGAGAGAGAGAGAGAGAGAGAGAGAGAGAGAGAAAGAAAGAAAGAAAAGAGAGTTATGTGATCGCACTTTGGCAATGTAAGATATTGAATGAAGATGGCAATAGAGCTCATTGACTTAACAGATGGAGAAGAGGAAGGGGAAAGAGAGGGGGGCATTTTACAAGACCACCATTTAACAAGCTATTTGATATGACAATGAAACTAAGGCAAAATCAGAGGGGTTCACAAGACAATGTCAGCAAGAAAGAATTGGCCTGAATGCAGAAATTGGATGAGACATATGCAAATGTTGCTCATTGACAGAAACACTGTTTTTGTTTGAACTGCTTCCTGCTAATTTCCTCCATATTCAGGCCTACATTGCAGATGAGACAGAAGTAGAGATTCCATCCTGTGCTAAAGAGCGGAGAGGAGAGAGAGTGATGGAGAGAGAGACATGCTTCCCAGGCCAATAAAGCCCCTTTGAATTGAATTGAATTGAGAGAGTGTGGAGCTTCCATTCTGCTAGCAGGAAATCCACAGAAATGTCTCCTTCAACCATTAAATGTGTCTCTACACAATAGTGTTTCTACGCATCTGGAGCACAGACTGGCAAACAGGCCAGACACACGCAACACACATATTCGCACAGACACACTGCAAACGCACGCACGCACACACACACACACACACACACACACACACACAGACACAGACACAGACAGACAGACAGACAGACAGACAGACAGACAGACAGACAGACAGACAGACAGACAGACAGACAGACACACACACACACACACACACACACACACACACACACAGACACACAGACTAAGAAGAGTGGCTGAGCAAAGGAAACTGAAGCCATATTGTTTCCTTCATGCTGGTAAACTGGGCACTCTGCCCTTCATACACACAGCGTCTCTCTCCCTCCCTCCCTCCCCTTACAGCCCCCCTCTTCTCTCTGGGCTACGTTCCCAGACTGGACCAAAGCCAAAATGGAGGAAAATCACAATCAGACATAACAGGCCCAAACCAGCCGCCTTTAAACGTGCTTGCTCTCTCCCTCTCTCTATATTCTCCATGCTCTCTCCCTCTCTCTCCCTCTATCCTCTCTGCTCTCTCCCTCTCTCTATCCTCTCTGCTCTCTCCCTCTCTCTATCCTCCCTGCGCCCTCCCTCTCTCTCTATCCTCTCTGCTCTCTCCCTCTCTCTATCCTCCCTGCTCTCTCTATCTCTCTGTCCTCCCTGCTCTCTCCCTCTCTCTATATCCTCTCTGCTCTCTCCCTCTCTCTATATCCTCTCTGCTCTCTCCCTCTATCCTCCCTGCACTCTCCCTCTCTCTGTCCTCCCTGCTCTCTCTATCTCTCTATCCTCCCTGCTTTCTCCCTCTTTATATCCTCCCTGCTCTCTCCCTCCTCTCCCTCTCTCGCTCTCCTCTCTATCGTCCCTGCTCTCTCCCTGTCTCTATCCTCCGTGCTCTCTCCCTCTCTCTATCCTCCCAGCTTTCCATCCTGCCTGCTCTCTCCCTCTTTATATCCTCCCTGATCTCTCCCCCTCTTATTATCCTCCCTGCTCTTACCCTCCTCTCCCTGTCCCGCTCTCCTCTATCTATCATCCCTGCTCTCTCCCTATCCTCCCTGCTCTCTCCCTCTCTCTATCCTCCCTGCGCTCTCCCTCTCTCTCCCTCTCTATCCTCCCTGCTCTCTCCCTCCTCTCCCTTTCTATCCTCCCTGCTCTCTCTCTCTCTATCCTCCCTGCTCTCTCCCTCCTCTCCCTCTATATCCTCCCTGCTCTCTCCCTCTCTCTATCCTCCCTGCTCTCTCCCTCTCTATCCTCCCTGCTCTCTCCCTCTCTATCCTCCCTGCTCTCTCCCTACTCTCCCTCTCTATCCTCCCTGCTCTCTCCCTCTATCTATCCTCCCTGCTCTCTCTATCCTCCCTGCTCTCTCCCTCCTCTATCTCTATCGCTCTCCTCTCTCTATCCTCCCTGCTCTCTCCCTCTCTCTATCCTCCCTGCACTCTCCCTCTCTCTATCCTTTCTGCTCTCGCCCCCCCCTCTCCCTCTCCCTCTCTCGCTCTCCTATTCACTGTGGTTCTTCAGTGTCTCTGGGTGACAGTGTAACAGTACTAACAGAGTACTAACTACCCATTGAGAAATGTGATATACTATTCACATTTCTATTGGTCTATCTATTTAAGATGACTTGAAAGACAACAGGAAGTATGACACACAAATTCATTCATAATCTGCCCATCATCGGTACTCCCAGCTATCAAATGGCTTGCAGATGATTTCAAAAGACATAAACCGTTTACTCCTGACTCTGAAATTGTAAACTTGCCCAAAGGTATTGAGATCTTCATCATATTATGATCATGATTGAGTGTTTATAGATAGGAAAGATGTGATGGGAATAAAACATTTAGTGTTGTGTATAATAAAGCCTCCTGTCCATAGTGTTGTGTATAATAAAGCCTCCTGTCCATAGTGTTGTGCATAATAAAGCCTCCTGTCCATAGTGTTCTGTATAATAAAGCATCCTGTCCATAGTGTTGTGTATAATAAAGCCTCCTGTCCATAGTGTTGTGTATAATAAAGCCTCCTGTCCATAGTGTTGTGTATAATAAAGCCTCCTGTCCATAGTGTTGTGTATAATAAAGCCTCCTGTCCATAGTGGTGTGTATAATAAAGCCTCCTGTCCATAGTGGTGTGCATAATAAAGCCTCCTGTCCATAGTGTTCTGTATAATAAAGCCTCCTGTCCATAGTGTTGTGTATAATAAAGCCTCCTGTCCATAGTGTTGTGTATAATAAAGCCTCCTGTCCATAGTGTTGTGTATAATAAAGCCTCCTGTCCATAGTGTTGTGTATAATAAAGCCTCCTGTCCATAGTGTTGTGTATAATAAAGCCTCCTGTCCATAGTGTTGTGTATAATAAAGCCTCCTGTCCATAGTGTTCTGTATAATAAAGCCTCCTGTCCATAGTGTTGTGTATAATAAAGCCTCCTGTCCATAGTGTTGTGTATAATAAAGACTCCTGTCCATAGTGTTGTGTATAATAAAGACTCCTGTCCATAGCCTCTCTTCTACCGAGACAAAGAGTCATTAGTCTAATACACTAAGCACTGAGTAGCAGCAATTTATGAGGTGCGGACACACACACACACACACACACACACACACACACACACACACACACACACACACACACACACACACACACACACACACACACACACACACACACACACACACACACACACATTAAGTAGCAGAAATTTATGAGCTGCATATATGCATCATAAAAAAATGATGACCTTCAGCAGTTCTTCAGTGTCTATAGCTCTGTGACTGATCTGAAGCGTCTATAGCTCTGTGACTGATCTGAAGGCAGTTCTTCAGTGTCTATAGCTCTGTGAATGATCTGAAGGCAGTTCTTCAGTGTCTATAGCGCTGTGACTGATCTGAAGGCAGTTCTTCAGTGTCTATAGCTCTGTGACTGATCTGAAGGCAGTTCTTCAGTGTCTATAGCGCTGTGACTGATCTGAAGGCAGTTCTTCAGTGTCTATAGCTCTGTGACTGATCTGAAGGCAGTTCTTCAGTGTCTATAGCTCTGTGACTGATCTGAAGGGAGTTCTTCAGTGTCTATAGCTCTGTGACTGATCTGAAGGCAGTTCTTCAGTGTCTATAGCTCTGTGACTGATCTGAAGGTAGTTCTTCAGTGTCTATAGCTCTGTGACTGATCTGAAGGCAGTACTGTTTTGCGTCCTCCACCCTATTGATTAAGATTTGGGTATGGTAAGCGGATCCTAGATCTGTGTTTAAGGTACACTGCTATCCAGAGTTTTCAGCCAACTGCAGGAGGAAGGATTCTATTGTGTGTGTGTGTGTGTGTGTGTGTGTGTGTGTGTGTGTGTGTGTGTGTGTGTGTGTGTGTGTGTGTGTGTGTGTGTGTGTGTGTGTACGCAAAGAGAAAATCACTCTCATTAACTCTGCAAAAAGGATGACCTGCTTTTATACAAATGATTATGTGAGAGATTGCTGTCAGCTGCAGTGGAACCTGCTGATTAGTGGGAGCACACACACACACACACACACACACACACACACACACACACACACACACACACACACACACACACACACACACACACACACACACACACACACACACACAGAGTTCAAATCAGGCTCAGATAAACACCCAATCACAGGGAGGAAATGATTTAGAAACACATTCAATCACACAAGAGTGGAGGATAATATGAATTTTAGATCAGAGTGTGTGTGTGTGTGTGTGTGTGTGTGTGTGTGTGTGTGTGTGTGTGTGTGTGTGTGTGTGTGTGTGTGTGTGTGTGTGTGTGTGTGTGTGTGTGTCTGTGCACGTGTGTGTGTTTTAATTGGGCTAGGGCTGGTCTGTGGAGCGTAGCAGTAAGTCATGCTGGTAGAGTGAGGAGAGACGGAGGAGAGAGAGGGAGGGGAGACAGGAGAGAGAGAGGGAGTGAAGAGGGTAGGTGAGAGAAGAAGGAGAGACAGAGGGAGACAGGGGAGAGGGGGGAGGGTTTATTGAGAGAGAGGGAGGGAGTAGAGGACGGAAAGACAGGGGACAGGGAGAAGAGAGAGTGACGTGAGGGAAGAGAGAGAAAGAAGTGGTATGTCTGGAGCAGAAGGAGAGATGGAGGAGGGAAAGAGAAAAATGGGGGTTAGAAAAGGGGGGTTAGAGAGAGGGGGTAGTGTGTCTGTGAGTCACCCCCCGCGGGTCCCCCGGGGAGGGGGATGTAATCTAAGTGAGCCCCTGGCTTCTCTCCCCCTCCACTGGACTAGGCCCCACTCATTAAAGCCCTGGCTGGTGGCCAGCTCTGTTAACACAGCCACTGCCTTTTACTGCCTGTTTGGAGAATATAAATCACAACCTGAGAATCATATATCTCTGGGACCAACCATTGGCAGGCTGGGAGGAATGGATGGAGGGAGGGAGAGATTGGTGAATTATAGTCCTTTCCAGCCATGCGTTTCGTTCTCTCTCTCTCTCTCTCTCTCTCTCTCTCTCTCTCTCTCTCTCTTTCTGGCCAGATGTGCTCGCTGCACTCAGAATACAGAATGTACCAAAAACACATTTGTTCAGTATTTAGTGTTTTAGGAGCTGACTACCTCTTTGTCTGCTATAGGCTTACACATGTTCATCTGTCTGCTCTGAAAACTGAGAAGACATCTTATATGCTATCCATATCATATATATACAGTTTAGGTAAAACATGAAGAAGAAGAAGAATGAATTACTGATGTTGTTTTCACTATAGAGACTGGAAGTGATGCAGCGCATCGGTACAAAAATATATTTTGAGCTAAATCTGAAAAATCAGATATCTGGAAAGAGGGGGGCTGTGTTATAGCACGGTAATAAGCCTGTTATAGAGTAGTAATATGTTGTTACCTGTGAGAGGGGGGCTGTGTTATAACACGGTAATAAGCCTGTTATAGAGTAGTAATATGTTACCTGTGAGAGGGGGGCTGTGTTATAACACGGTAATAAGCCTGTTATAGAGTAGTAATATGTCGTTACCTGTGAGAGGGGGGCTGTGTTATAGCACGGTAATAAGCCTGTTATAGAGTAGTAATATGTCGTTACATGTGAGAGGGGGGCTGTGTTATAGCACGGTAATAAGCCTGTTATAGAGTAGTAATATGTCGTTACCTGTGAGAGGGGGGCTGTGTTATAACACGGTAATAAGCCTGTTATAGAGTAGTAATATGTCGTTACCTGTGAGAGGGGGGCTGTGTTATAACACGGTAATAAGCCTGTTATAGAGTAGTAATATGTCGTTACCTGTGAGAGGGGGGCTGTGTTATAGCACGGTAATAAGCCTGTTATAGAGTAGTAATATGTCGTTACCTGTGAGAGGGGGGCTGTGTTATAGCACGGTAATAAGCCTGTTATAGAGTAGTAATATGTCGTTACCTGTGAGAGGGGTGCTGTGTTATAGCACGGTAATAAGCCTGTTATAGAGTAGTAATATGTCGTTACCTGTGAGAGGGGGGCTGTGTTATAGCACGGTAATAAGCCTGTTATAGAGTAGTAATATGTCGTTACCTGTGAGAGGGGTGCTGTGTTATAGCACGGTAATAAGCCTGTTATAGAGTAGTAATATGTCGTTACCTGTGAGAGGGGGGCTGTGTTATAATACGGTAATAAGCCTCTTATAGAGTAGTAATATGTCGTTACCTGTGAGAGGGGTGCTGTGTTATAACACGGTAATAAGCCTCTTATAGAGTAGTAATATGTCGTTACATGTGAGAGGGGTGCTGTGTTATAGCACGGTAATAAGCCTGTTATAGAGTAGTAATATGTCGTTACCTGTGAGAGGGGTGCTGTGTTATAACACGGTAATAAGCCTGTTATAGAGTAGTAATATGTCGTTACCTGTGAGAGGGGGGCTGTGTTATAACACGGTAATAAGCCTCTTATAGAGTAGTAATATGTCGTTACCTGTGAGAGGGGTGCTGTGTTATAATACGGTAATAAGCCTCTTATAGAGTAGTAATATGTCGTTACCTGTGAGAGGGGTGCTGTGTTATAACACGGTAATAAGCCTGTTATAGAGTAGTAATATGTCGTTACCTGTGAGAGGGGTGCTGTGTTATAGCACGGTAATAAGCCTGTTATAGAGTAGTAATATGTCGTTACCTGTGAGAGGGGTGCTGTGTTATAACACGGTAATAAGCCTGTTATAGAGTAGTAATATGTCGTTACCTGTGAGAGGGGGGCTGTGTTATAACATGGTAATAAGCCTGTGACTGTCAGTAATAAGTAGTTACCTGTTAGAGTGGGGCTGGCATTGTGGAACGACTCTTCTGTTTCCTGGCTCTTCTCTTTCCTGGCATTGTGGAATGACATCACCCCTTCCTCTCCGAACACTGCTAAGCCCCTTCTTCTGCCACGCCCACTGCCCTCCTCCCGCAATCTAAAAAGGTCAGAGGTCAGCTCTGGCCGCTGTGATTGGCTCCTGTAGCTGCTCAGGAAGCTGCTCATTGGCTGTACGGGCATGCGTGGGCGGAACTGGACATGGTCCATGGAGAGAGAAGAGAGAGGGTCCGACTCAAACATCGCTCCTCGGGACCCCCCTCTAGAGCCTTGCCCACCCCCCCTTTGCTGCTCCTGATGCTTAGGATTGTTCATCTCCCGCCTGTCAGTCAACAGGTTGAGCAGCCCATTGGTCTTGGCACCACTGAAGAGCCCGCCCAGCTCCTGTCTGTCATGGGGTGAGAGGAGAGGGGTCTCTTCCTTGTGCTTGTGTTTGTGCTTGTGTTTCCTCTTGTGGAGCCTCACCCCTCCAAGACCCCCACCACCATCACCACCCAGGGATCCCAGTCCTTCTCCCCGACCAGAGGAAGCCTGCAGTGGGCCGCTAGATGTCCGTAGCTTGGGCCCGGCCTGGAGCTTGGAGTGGCCTCCAGAGTGGAACTTAGGAGGGGGGACAGCAGGCCTCATGAAGTGGGAGGGTGGTGAAGGGCCGTGGGAATGGTGGGGCAGGTAGAGGGGGGGTGCTGGGGGATAGTAGCCCAGGCTCAGAGGCGGGGCGTAAGGCATGGCATACGGTGCATAGTAGTTCCCCCCTGCCAGCGGATACCCAAACCCCTGGACAAAAGGCAGCTTGGACGTGATTGGCTCACTGGCTTTGGCGGGCCGGCCGCGCCTCCTCTTGGCCTTGAGCTCGGTGGTCCTGCGCAAGTAAGGGGCGGGGTCACAGGGGTAGGGGTCGTAGGTCAGGGGGTAGTAGTGGTGGTGGAAGTTGAGGCGGAAGATGGAGGGGTAGGGGTGCTGGGGGTAGCAGGAGGCGTAGCGTCGGTGAGACACATGTAGCTGCTGCAGCTTCACCACAACCTGGCAGAGGAGAGGAGGAGGAGGCCACATCAGAACTGAATCATTTAACACAGTCATATTAAAATCAGTACTGGATAATAGGCTTAGGCAGTAATACTGTATACCGAGGTATTTGGAAATAGCCATGTGATGGTTTTTCCAATAGCGTCAATACTGTTGAAACAGATTTTCAATACATTTGAATATTTGTAGCTATTTTTTAAGTGAATACCTGCGGTCAACTTGCGCAATACGTTAGGAGATAAATCAGATCGCGTTCTTCATTTCACTTGTCACATTTTACATTTTGAAGCGTACCGTAGTTCCCCAGAACAGTTGAGCCAGTCATGTGTTTGTTTGTAAATAGCACAACGGGAGAAAGCAGAAGCAGCTCCAGCTGTGTATTGACAGGGGTCACATTTTATATTGAAAGTCAACAGTGTTTTTTTTGCTTCAATAGAGTGACCAGGGACGTGCAACTATAGTTTTCCTTCACAGAAAATACATTAGTGCAACACATTCGGCAACTCATTTTCATCAAATGACAACAGAAGTGCAACACTATTTGGCTGGCAGCCACACAAGTAAATTAACTTACAATGAAAAAGCTATCATATTTATATTTATCATAGAACGAATGTAGCCAGCTACATTTCCTAATGTTTCGCTTAAAGTTAATCTTGCATTTTACCAGAGCAAGTACCTTGGCTACAAGGAGAAACGTACTGGATAAAAGTAGCTACACATCAGTCAGAGAGTTCTCTGCTGATAGAACGCCTGTTTGTGAATTCTGATCCGAGTGGAGAAGTGCAACAGAAGCATAACATTTGTCTGATGCCGAGCAGAAATTACAATAAGAAGCATTTTAGATCTGCGTTTACAAAACACAGGAAGATATTTCTTACGCGTTTTATCTTTTTTTCGGGATGAAAATTGCAGAATTTTGCGTTAACGCGACCCCTTAGTTTAACTTGCTAGTTATCTAAGTAAGTGGCTGAATTAATAAAGAGACGGGGCATCAGATACTGTGAGCTTTCTGCCGTGTTTGAAAAATCTTTACAGCTGTCTGCTATCTTGATTTCCCCGTGTCGATATGAAAACCTAGATAGTCTCAACCATACAGGATAAAATAATACAGTCATATTAAATCAGTACTAGATAATACACCAAGTCTACCAAACATTGAGTTGCACCCCCCCCCCCTTTTTGCCCTCATAACATCCTCAATTCTTTGGGGCATGGACTCTGCAAGGTGTTGAAAGCATTCCACAGGGGATGTTGGCCCATGTTGCCTCCAATGCTTCCCACAGTTGTGTCAAGTTGGCTGGATGTCCTTTGGGTGGTGGACCATTCTTGATACACACAGGGAACTATTGAGCGTGAAAAACCCAGCAGAGTTGCAGTTCTTGGCACAAACCGGTGCACCTGGCATCTACTACCATACCCAGTTCAAAGACGCTTAAATCTTACACAATCCATGTCTCAATTGTCTCAAGGCTTAAAACTCATTCTTTAACCTGTCTCCTCCTCTTCATCTACACTGATTGAAGTGAAATGAACAAGTGACATCAACAAGGGATCATAGCTTTAATCTGGATTCACCTGGTCAGTCTATGTCATGGAAAGAGTTCCTCATGTTTTGTACACTCAGTGTATAATACAGTCCTGATGAGGCTTGTGGGCCTATTTAGAAATATATGAAGATGTGCTCATTTTAATGGCTGGAATGGAAAGATATCAACCACTTGGGGTTTCCATGTGTTTGATACCGTTCAATCTGTTCTATTCCAGACATCACAATGAACCCTGCCTCTAAAATCTCAGTGACATAATATACAATAAGTCTAGTGGTAACTTCATTCTACTCTTATACTAAGTTTGAGGAGATTTTAATAGGAAGTTTGATTTGATACCTCTTCTAGCTCAGACAGGAAGTGCAGGTGGTCTCGGCTCTGCAGGCACTTCCTCTTCCTGCGGTGTTTCTGCTTCTTCTCTTGCTGGGACAGGAAGTTGTCCACCACTGCCGCCTGCCGCACGCAGCGACCCCTACTGCCGCGACTGGAGGCCTCCAGAGCTGCAGCCTCCGCAGCCTCAAACCCACACAGGTCAAATGAGTATCTGCAACACACAACATAATCCTGTCAACTGGATGTACAATGATGCTATTATGGGTTCAACCAAACCCCTGGGCAACATCAACTAACTAACGGCCTACCTACCTAACACACTCACTTACTACTAACTAATGAACATACTAATGCATTCACTTACTGCTAACTAACAAACACCCTCACAACTCACTCCTAGAGAGATAGATACCTGCGTCGTGCGTTGGTTCCCTTCTCTGTCTGGTCAGAGGTGCTGTTGTTGTCCGTCCCTATGCCGCTGTCGCTGGGAATGGTCTCCTCGCTGTGTGATTCGCTGATGGGTGACAGCGTCACCTCCTTGACCGATGCTGCCCCCTCAGATAGGTGGGACGGGGAGTTGGCCAGGAGGCGCGGGGGAGACAGCTTCCAGCCGGCCCCCAGTAGCCCCCTGCCTAGGGGTTTAGAGGGCAGGGCACTGATGGGCTGCAGGCTGGGCATGGTGGCGTCAGAGTAGGGGCCGCGAGGGCCGGGGAGGCACAGAGAGGATAGGGTGTGACTGGGTCTGAGGAGGAGGGTAGTGGAGCTGGGAGGGAGGGTGGAAGGCACTAGGAGGCTGTTATACAGGCTGGACATGGGGACAGGCAAAGGAGGCTTGGCCCCGCCTCTGTGGGGAAGGGTTTGGGTGTCGGAGCGTGGCTTCCTCCCTCTCTTTTTCCCGATATAGATAGTTCCTCTCTTACTGACGTTGATTTGCTTCCCCAGATGCGCCTCAATGGTAGAGGCCATGGCCGTCATGGTGGAAGAGACAGGAGCCGAGGCTGACTTCAGTGCCAGGCTGCCATGTTGGCCGGAGCCTGATAGGATCTCATTCAGGATACTCTGCACCTTCCCCAGCTTCAGCTTCTTCACCGACCTGACATGGCCACCCTCACTGCGCTGCAGTTTCAACCCATTAGCATTGGGGCTAATGGAACCCGATGTGATTTGGGCTAGCGTGGTTAGCGTGTGAGTCTTCCTCCTGCGGCTGAGCCCCGCGGGGCTGTCCCGGGCCAGAGGGCTCAGGGGGGAGGTGGAAGTGCCCTCATGGATGGTTTCCACAGTGAGCAGGGGTTGTTTTTTGGGACGACCTCGTTTGCGCTTGGCGGGGGTGTGGACAGTCAGACTATCTGTGTTGGTGTACAGGGGGCTGGAGGGGGTGATGGGGAAGGCAGAGGGCGGCTCAGACATGGCTGACAGGGGGCTGCGGCCACTCTCCCTCTGGATCAGGCCGGGGGGGGTTCGGGACTTGAGGTAGGACCACCGGTCCTTGGTCTTGGGGGGTTTGGGGTAAGGGCTGAGTTTTGGGCTGGTGTTGGGGTTAGGGTTAAGGACGGGGCTTAGGTTGGGCAGTGTAGGGTTAGGGTTGAGACTGGATCTTGGACTATGGATATGGTTGAGGTTAGGGCTTGTCAATCTGGGGCTAGGGTTATGGTCAGGGTGTTTGTGGGGGTCTGTGGATGATCTAGGACGGCCAACTGGGTTTTTCCTCACACAGCTCTGGATCATGGCTGATTCCATGTCGGCTCCACTCATACCCCTCTCTCCTCTCTCTCCTTTCTCCACCTTCTCTCCTTTGTCTCCTCTCGCTCCTTTCTCTCCCTTCTCTCCTTTCTCTGCTCTGTCTGCTCTCTCCCCATTCTCTCCTCTGTCCCCGTCTGCCTCTGGCTGGCTACCCTCACCACCCCGACCTGACCTAGACTCACTCCTGTATGATTCCATCTTGTGGCCTTTCATTTTGTGGGACAGTTTGGGCTCCGGAGGCCCTGATTCATTCCTCTCTGTGATGTCAGTGCCCTGCAGCTGCTCCGATTGGTCCTCCTGGGTGAGTGACTCCTGGAGAGACCGCCTCCTCCTCCTCTTCCTCCCTTTTCCCTCCTCCATCAGCACAGGAGCACCAAGCGTTGGCATCTCCCTCTCCTCCTCCTCTCCTGTCCTTCCTATGCTCTCCCTCTCCTTCTCTTCTCTCTCCAGCTCAGGGGTCTCCTCCCTCCTGTACTTCTGCCTTTCATCTGGAACTATTGGACTCTCTGCATCTTTCTCTGCCCTCCTCCCCCATGGCAGCTCTGCATTGAGGGTATTACCCTGAGTTCTCTGGGGGTCCTTCCTGCCGTACTTCCTCTTGATGTTTCCAAACAGCTGCTCACTGACCTCCTGTAAGCCCCGCCCTCTGGAGAGAGAGGTCAGGTTTAGAATGCTAGCGTCCGTTACTACGGGCAACACGGGATCAGGGCTCAGGTGTCGATGGGGGGATGGGCTGTAAGAGCGAGGGGAGGGGCTTCCTGGGACTCTCTTCATTGGAGGTTTGAGGAAGGAAGGGGCCAGGTCAGAGAGAGGGCTCCTATTGGCTCCCGCTGGTTCTCTGCTAGGCTCCGCATGCACTGGATTGGCTGGAGATGCGGAGGGAGGCGTGGCCCAGGCTGGACTGTGTGTATGTTGGTGTGTGAACTTTGGTGGCTGTGTGTGTTGCTGTTGGGGTTGGTATGTGAGTGTGTGGGGGGGCAGTGGTGTGGTGTGTAGGATAGAGGGCTTGGGCTGGTGTTTTGGGGGGGTGATATCCCCCAGTAGTTGCAGTAGCCCCCCCTCTCTAGGTTCTGCTGCTTTGAAGGGTCTCTCATAGGTCTGAAGAGAGAAACATGAAGAAGACAGAGATCAGGACTCATACTATTGGAACATACAGAACAGCTGGTCTTTATGGAGCAACACGAACATTCAGTAGGAGACAACAGCTTATATCCAAGTCTACTATGAACAGACTGTTGGTAGTTAAAGGGATAGTTCATCCAAAATCTGTATTTGGGTAAAATTACCCTTACCTGGAGTTAGCATCGTCAGACTTCAATCAGTGGTTCCAGGCAACTGGATGTTAGCAAAGCTCCACTGCAAGCCGAAACTTCCTCAAAAACACTACAAACTAAGTTTGGTATCATCGATACTCGTGAAGAACCTGGCCATGTTTTCCTCACTGCGAGACTGTTGTTATTTGTCCAATCAAATTCTAATTGTCTAATGCTCTTATACTTCCTATGTTTACCGGTCAGTTTTGTTGACATCTGGAAAGCGATCCACGTCTAAGTGCCTTCACCAGGTGGATGACGTCATCACTGGAAGACACATAGTGATGCTCTGTGCTGCGGCTACATGAGGAAATAGCTCCAGTTTTGAGTAACCAAATTCCAGCAATTATTTCAGCAGTATGCACGTTAAAAAAATCCCTGCTAACTCCACCAACTACCGAACTTAGTTTGAAGTGTTTGAGGAAGTTGCGGTTTGCAGTGCAGCTTTGCTGACATCGGTTCGCCTGGAACCACTGATGAAATCGGACGATGCTAATACGCTAACTCCAGGCTGTAGCCAGAAGTAAATAATGGATTATTGTAGATTCTGTCACCATAGGCCTTCAGACACAACTGAAGGTAAGAGTAATTTGACCCAAATATATATTTTGGATGAACTATCCCTTTAAGCATTCAAAACAATATTGAACAAAAGCTGTTTACAGAGCAATTCAATTCCTGTGGTAAATATATTCAATGCTGAGAGAGAGAGAGATCCTGATCTTCAATCAGTCAGCGAAGGATGTCTGGGTAACTGGATCCCTAACTTAGTTTAAACATGAATACAGTATACACAGTAGACTAAACACTGTGGTGTACCACTAGACACACAGTAATAGAATCTAAAGGGGCTGACATGTAAAGCAGCGAATGTGTGTGTGTGTGTGTGTGTGTGGTTTTCTCTGTTATTAGCAGGCTCAGCCTATGATGCAAGGACATGCCTGAAATGCTGAGCATGAAATAGCCTTCATTTCTCAGAACAAGAATAGACTGACGAGTTTCAGAAGAAAGTTCTTTGTTTGTGGCCATTTTGAGCCTGTAATTGAACCCACAACTGCTGATGCTCCAGATACTCAACTAGTCTAAAGAAGGTCAGTTTTATTGCTTCTTTAATCAGAACAATAGTTTTCAGCTGTGCTAACATAATTGCAAAAGGGTTTTCTAATGATCAATTAGCTTTTTAAAATGATAAACTTGGATTAGCTAACACAACGTGCCATTGGAACACAGGAGTGATGGTTGCTGGTGCCTATGTAGATGTTCCATGAACAATCAGCCGTTTCCAGCTACAATAGTCATTTTCAACATTAACAATGTCTACACTGTATTTCTGATCAATTTGATGTTATTTTAATTGGACAAAAAAATTTGCTTTTCTTTCAAAAACAAGGACATTTCTAAGCGACCCCAAACCTTTGAACGGTAGTGTATATCGACTGGTATATTTCATCAATGAATAAAAAGCATTATTTTGCAATGGTATTGTTTTTTCTCCCGGTCATTTGACCGGCAACATTTTTTGAATCGGCCAAAAGCTGTCAATTACCGGCTAACGGAAACCATCATGCACGCACACACAGCAGTGCCAGAGAAACCAGAGCCTATGACAGCCATTTTACAGGATTCATCTCTGCTCAGTGGTTGCAGGGAACAAAGCAAAACAGACAAACACAGTCACATCTCCTCTACCAATGCATTTCTCTCTCTCACCATCCAATCAGTAGTCAGTGAGTGAGACTCATTCTGCTTCTCTCCTCAGCAGGTTGTTTATCTGCAGAGCACAGGCTGCACACACACACACACACACACACACACACACACACACACACACACACACACACACACACACACACACACACACACACACACACACACACACACACACACACACACACACACGCACACACACGCACACACGCACACACACGCACAGTTACATGCATAGGGACACACAGGGCTGTTTATCTGCAGAGTACAGGCCGTCACTCACAGGATGCTCTGAGATGAGTCTGGAGAGGGAACTGTGCGTGTGTGTGTGTGTGTGTGTGTGTGTGTGTGTGTGTGTGTGTGTGTGTGTGTGTGTGTGTGTGTGTGTGTGTGTGTGTGTGTGTGTGTGTGTGTGTAAGGTGATAGCATGTCTGTATCAGGTGCCAGTCATTCTAACTGAAATGACCTGGATATCTGAGAATGGACAGGCAGGAGCGTAGAATACCTTCTTTACTGATATCCTCTCTAGAGCAGGGTCACACAGCTCATCCCCCCCTCCTCCCCCCTGTAACTATTCTCCAGGTCGTTGCTGTAAATGACCATGTGTTCTCAGTTAACTTAACTGGTAAAATATGGGTAAAATAAAAATAAAATACAAATTATCACAGTCGCACATAGTTGCAAATATAACTCAAAAAACATGTGCTTTTAAACTAACTTCAAAAAGAATTCCCCACCCTCTCACTCCCTCCCTCACTGTCCCTCTCTCCATGAGCTGTGCACTAGTCCCTCTAACCACAAACTCACCACAGAGATAATAAAGGAAGGATGCATGGCCACTTCCCCTAGTCTGTTTGAAACTGGATGGTTTCTTGGCAATATTTGTTCTGCCCCCTCTCCTCTCTTGCTCTTCCTCCATCTTTCTCTCCATCCTCTCTCTCTCTGCCACACCCCTCCTCCTTTTCTCCGTACTACCCACTATCTCTATTTCACCACTATCATGTCAGTCTCATAGTTCCTCCGGCTCAGTGGTGTGTGAGTACCACTAGCTGACAACAGGGGGTGTGAGTACAGCTAGCTGACAGCAGGGGGTGTGAGAACCGCTAGCTGACAGCAGGGGGTGTGAGAACCGCTAGCTGACAGCAGGGGGTGTGAGAACCGCTAGCTGACAGCAGGGGGTGTGAGTACAGCTAGCTGACAGCAGAGCGTGTGAGTACCGCTAAATGACAGCAGGGGGTGTGAGTACCGCTAGCTAACAGCAGGGGGTGTGAATACCGCTAAATGACAGCAGGGGGTGTGAGTACCGCTAGCTGACAGCAGAGGGTGTGAATACCGCTAAATGACAGCAGGGGGTGTGAGAACCGCTAGCTGACAGCAGGAGGTGTGAGTACCGCTAGCTGACAGCAGGAGGTGTGAGTACCGCTAGCTGACAGCAGGGGGTGTGAGTACCGCTAGCTGACAGCAGGGGGTGTGAGAACCGCTAGCTGACAGCAGGGGGTGTGAGTACCGCTAGCTGACAGCAGGAGGTGTGAGTACCGCTAGCTGACAGCAGGAGGTGTGAGTACCGCTAGCTGACAGCAGGGGGTGTGAGTACCGCTAGCTGACAGCAGGGGGTGTGAGTACCGCTAGCTGACAGCAGGGGGTGTGAGAACCACTAGCTGACAGCAGGAGGTGTGAGTACCGCTAGCTGACAGCAGGAGGTGTGAGTACCGCTAGCTGACAGCAGGAGGTGTGAGTACCGCTAGCTGACAGCAGGGGGTGTGAGTACTGCTAGCTGACAGCAGGGGGTGTGAGTACTGCTAGCCGAAAGCAGGGGGTGTGAGTACCGCTAGCTGACAGCAGGGGGTGTGAGTACTGCTAGCTGACAGCAGGGGGTGTGAGTACTGCTAGCCGACAGCAGGGGTGGCAGGCAGGGAGCTGCAATAGAGGGACTAACCCTGAACCAGCAAAACACTGACATCTCACATCCACCCCTAGCCACCGACCCTAGCCCCTACCCAACTAGACATTTTACTAGCCCCTAACTTTGTTTACCAAATCAGAGCTACTACCATATTGCTACCATATACTACTACCATATTAATACATTACCATATTGCATACCCATTCAATTCCCCCAGATCTACAGAAGTGTCTATAGGCCAGGGTTAGCAGACAGTTTATGAGGAAGCCGGACAGTTGGCCAGTCAAGGTCAGGCACTCTGATTGATCATAATGGAATTGATCCTGTCTGTAGACACTTACAAGGATGGAGCACAATCCCAGAGCACATACTGTATGTTACTGCTTATTTCTGTTGTCAAAAGGCCTTCAGTCTGTCTACTCATATGAGTGTTGAGTCATATGAAGAGTCACACACACATGCGCAGACACACACATAGAACTTGATGAGTCACAGTGACCTTTACCTCCACAGAGGAGTGAGTCACACGTTACCCATGACCCTCCGCTTTAACCCTGGGTGTTACATCATCAGTGGCAGGGCCTCTCTCTCTCTCTCTCTCTCTGTGTGTGTGTGTGTCTGACACTGTTACACAATCCCAAACCAACTCCTACCACCTAGGCAGTGTAGATCTGAAGGTACAGTAGGAGCCAGAGACAAGAAGCTAGGATTGGATATAGGGCTTGGTATGTGACTAACTAAGAGACCACACAGTGTTGTTATCTAAACCAGGAAGTGACACCTCTGACCCGGAAGAGGAAGTAGTAGTTAGAGATTAGTGCTAATCCACAGGGTCTGAACTCTGACCTCTAGGGATAACACACACACAGAGAGAGAGAGAGAGAGAGAGAGAGAGAGAGAGAGAGAGAGAGAGAGAGAGAGAGAGAGAGAGACAGATACACACACAGACATACAGTGCATTCGGAAAGTATTCAGACCCCTTGACTTTTTCACATTTTGTTACGCTACAGCCTTATTCTAAAGATCTAAACACAATAGCCCATATTGTCAAAGCAAAAACAGGTTTATAGAAATGTTTGCAGATGTATTAATAATAAAACTGAAATATTACATTTACATAAGTACTCACCTTTGGCAGCGATTACAGCCTTGCGTCTTCTTGGGTATGACACTACATGCTTGGCACACCAGTATTTGTGGAGTTTCAGCCCATTCTTCTCTGCTGATTCTCTCAAGCTCTCAGGTTGAATGGGGAGCGTCACTGCACAGCTATTTTCAGGTCTCTCCAGAGATGTTCAATCGGGTTCAAGTCCGGGCTCTGGCTGGGCCACTCAAGGATATTCAGAGACTTGCCCTGAAGCCACCCCTGCATTGTCTTGGCTGTGTGCTTAGGGTTGTTGTCATGTTGGAAGGTGAACCTTCACCCCAGTCTGAGAACCTGAGAGCTCTGGAGCAGATTTTCATCAAGGATCTCTCTGTGCTTTGCTGCGTTCAATCTTTCCCTCGATCTTGACTAGTCTCCCAGTCCGTGCCGCTGAAAAACATCCCCACAGCAAAATGCTGCCACCTCTATGCTTCACCGTAGAGATGGTGCCAGGTTTCCTCCAGGTGTGACGGTTGGCATTCACGCCAAAGAGTTTCATCTTGGTTTCATCATACTAGAGAATCTGAATTCTCATGGTCTGAGAGTCCTTCAAAGGCCTTTTGGCAAACTCCAAGTGGGCTGTCATGTGCCTTTTAAGAGGAGTGGCTTCCGTCTGGCCACTATACCATAAAGGCCTGATTGGTGGAGTGCTGCAGAGATGGTTGTCCTTCTGGAAAGTTCACCCATCTCCACAGAGGCACTCTGTCAGAGTGACCATCGGGTTCTTGGTCACCTCCCAGACCAAGCCCTTCTCCCCAGACTCCTCAGTTTGTCTGTGTGGCCAGCTCTAGAATGAGTCTTGGTGGTTACAAATGTATTTAATTTAAGAATGATGGAGGCCACTGTGTTCTGGGGACCTTCAATACTGCAGAAATGTTTTGGTACCCTTCCCCAGATCTGTGCCTCGACACAATCCTGTCACGGAGCTCTACGGACAATTCCTCCAATCTCACGACTTGGTTTTCGCTCTGACATGGACTGTCAACTATGGGACATTATACAGACAGGTGTTTGCCTTTCCAAATCATGTCCACAAGTGGACTCCAATGAACTTGAATGAACATCTCAATGATGATCAATGTAAACAAGACGCACCTGAGCTCAATTTCAAGTCTCATAGCAAAGGGTCTGAATACTCATGTAAATAAGGTATCTGTTTTTTAGTTTTTTTAATTTGCAAACATTTCTAAAAACCTGTTTTTGCTTTGTCATTATAGGGTATTGTGTGTATATTGATTTAGAATAAGGCTGTAACGTAACAAAATATGGGGGAAAAAATCAAGGGGTCTGAATACTTTCCAAATGCACTGTATGTCTGGTGCAGAGAGACAAGAGAAAACAAGTTTTGATCAGTCATGGACATAAAAACATCAAAAGAAGTTGGAGAACAAGCTATGAAGGAAAAATACCGGAATTTTGGTGCAGGTACAGCCAACTAGCGCAAAAATAATATTGTGATATTGTCAAAACGATACGATGCAATATATCGTAAAAAATGATATCCCGATATGTAACTACAGCGATTATATCCACCATCACTATAAAACAGTCAAACTAGTAGTTGCAGTTTAAAGGGTAAAAAACAACAACTGTGGTGCACATTAATGTTCTAAACCTATCATTCTATTTATCGTTACCGCATCAATTCAGGCAATTTATGGCGATGTGGATTTTTTTCCAAATCTCCCAGTTCTAAGACATACACATGCACACACCCCCTCTGCCCTTTAACGACAACAGAACAGACCTGCCAATCAGTGAGGTCAGTTTCGTGTTCCCCCTGCTGATGGTTGCGGAGGTAAAGCTGATCCTAGATCAGTTCCTGTGGTCAACAACAAACACACACTGCAGACAGCAGCATAGGAGAAGTACCGTACATCACAGTTAAGTGAAAGTGCGGAGAAGAAAACATGTGAACTGGTACTCCTGCACACTAAATATACTTGCAAATTCAACAGTAGACCCTGCCCATATTCCCTCTCAGTTTCACTGTCCCTTTCTGGAAAAAACTCAGACTCCAGCTTGGAGGGAATCAGAAAACTTATTTCAGAACATTATTTCAGAACACTAACAGAACACTTACACTGCCCCACCCAAATCTGTCTCTGTCTCTCACCCACCACACACACACACACTGCCCTTCAAATTCTGTTTTTGCAGCCTTTTATTTGGCGGTGTGCCTGGTGGTTAGAGTGTTTCATTTCCCTGTAAAGAACTGGGCAGCTGTCCAGAGACAGACAAAGAGAGAGAGTGAGAGAGAGAGAGGGGGGAGAAGGAAGGAGAGAGAGAAAGCGAGAGGAGGGGGAGGGGAAGGTTTCGGTAAAAGAATGAGAGAGCAGGGGAAGGGAGGGAGAGGGGAACAGTTTTTTTTTTAAAAGAGAAAGAAGAGCCCAGACAGTCTTATCATCACTTCCCTCCAAAATGGACTGATTGATATTATCACATGAGCAGTGAACACTCTCTCTCCCTCTCTCCCTCCCTCCTTTGACATCACGATATTTGCCCTCGTGCCCCCCTCTCCTATCTCATCCCTCCTTTTCATTCTCTGTTCTGAAGAGGACCATTCTCCCCCTGTGGGAACCACGCTCTGAGACACACACACACACACACACACACACACACACACACACACACACACACACACACACACACACACACACACACACACACACACACACACACACACCCTCT
>NC_052307.1:29961736-29971736 GCF_016432855.1 Salvelinus namaycush
GACTAACAGACGGACTAACTGCCGGACTAACTGACAGACCAACTGACAGACCAACTGACAGACAGACTAACTGACAGACTAACAGACAGACTAACAGACAGACTAACAGACAGACTAACAGACAGACTAACAGACAGACTAACAGACAGACTAACAGACAGACTAACAGACAGAAATGAGTGACAGAAATGAGTGACAGAAATGAGTGATGAAAAGAAAAAGTGAGGGAAGAAAGTAGAGAGAGGAACATACAGTAAATAAAAAAGAGATGAATGAGAGAGGGGGAGATGGAAGGGAGAAAGGTAGCAGTAGGGGGACAGGTTCAAGGGCTGATAGGGCAGCATTGAAAGGAAATCGTCCCACCACACACACACACACACACACACACACACACACACACACACACACACACACACACACACACACACACACACACACACACACACACACACACACACACACACACACACACACACACACACACACACACACACACACACACAGACACCCTCTTGACAGGCGGGCTCTAGCGGACAGCTGATGGGGAGATCTCATTTCACTGACAAACACACTTACGCTTCAAGTGAGACACAGTGAAAGTCAATACTCTGCCCCTACGCCTCCCCCTCCGCCCCTTTCCATGTCTCCCCTCGCCCTGCCTCCCCCCCGTCCCCCTCCCTGCCTCCCATGTCTCTACTCTCCTTTCCCACACCTCCCTGCCACTCCAGGGGAGACCAGATACCCAGTCACACCACCAATACCACCACCACCCTAACACTGGGTCTCTGTGTTGTACTGTAGGTAGCCTTACCCACACCTAACTGTCTCTGTGTTGTAGGTAGCCTTACCCACACCTAACTGTCTCTGTGTTGTAGGTAGCCTTACCCACACCTAACTGTCTCTGTGTTGTAGGCCTTACCCACACCTAACTGTCTCTGTGTTGTAGGTAGCCTTACCCACACCTAACTGTCTCTGTGTTGTAGGTAGCCTTACCCATACCTAACTGTCTCTGTGTTGTAGGTAGCCTTACCCACACCTAACTGTCTCTGTGTTGTAGGTAGCCTTACCCACACCTAACTGTCTCTGTGTTGTAGGTAGCCTTACCCACACCTAACTGTCTCTGTGTTGTAGGTAGCCTTACCCACACCTAACTGTCTCTGTGTTGTAGGTAGCCTTACCCACACCTAACTGTCTCTGTGTTGTAGGTAGCCTTACCCACACCTAACTGTCTCTGTGTTGTAGGTAGCCTTACCCACACCTAACTGTCTCTGTGTTGTAGGTTGCCTTACCCACACCTAACTGTCTCTGTGTTGTAGGTAGCCTTACCCATACCTACATGTCTCTGTGTTGTAGGTAGCCTTACCCACACCTAACTGTCTCTGTGTTGTAGGTAGCCTTACCCACACCTAACTGTCTCTGTGTTGTAGGTAGCCTTACCCACACCTAACTGTCTCTGTGTTGTAGGTAGCCTTACCCACACCTAACTGTCTCTGTGTTGTAGGTAGCCTTACCCACACCTAACTGTCTCTGTGTTGTAGGTAGCCTTACCCATACCTACATGTCTCTGTGTTGTAGGTAGCCTTACCCACACATAACTGTCTCTCTGTTGTAGGTAGCCTTACCCACACCTAAATGTCTCTGTGTTGTAGGTAGCCTTACCCACACCTAACTGTCTCTGTGTTGTAGGTGTCAGAACAATACTACTGTACCAACTACTGTTGGGCTGTGGTTTCCATGGTGACGCTGCATCAGCCTCTGAAAGGTCAGAGGTGAGGGGTCACCATGCAGCAGAGACAATGTGTTAGGGGGCTAGAGTTTCACATTCTGTCCCCAGCATACACACACACACACACACACACACACACACACACACACACACACACACACACACACACACACACACACACACACACACACACACACACACACACACACACACACACACACACACACACACTGTGAATAGCACTTGGATGGCACAGTGGGAATGTGTGAGGTGGGATAGTGCTACCACGGCAGGGCCGGCGTGGTGCTGTGGTCATAGAGGCACCCGGAGCTCCCATAGCCCAGTCGGAATGTTACAACACTCCTGTCATCTGAGGATCTCGTGTCTGCTTAGTCCCTCTGACTGACACACACACACACGCGCGCACGCACACGCGCACACACGCACACACACAATTGTGGAAAAAGTACCCAATTGTCATACTTGAGTAAAAGTATAGTTACCTTAATGGAAAGTTACTCAAGTAAAAGTAAAAGTCACCCAGTAAAATACTACTTAAGTAAAAGTACATGTAATTGCTCAAATATACTTAGGTATCAAAAGTAAAAGTATAAATCACTTCAAATTCCTTCTATTGAGTAAAGCAGGCGGCACCATTTTCTTGTTTTGAAAATGTATGGATAGCCAGGGGCACACTCCAACACTCAGACATCATTACAGATAACCAGGGGCACACTCCAACACTCAGACATCATTACAGATAACCAGGGGCACACTCCAACACTCAGACATCATTACAGATAGCCGGGGGCACACTCCAACACTCAGACATCATTACAGATAACCAGGGGCACACTCCAACACTCAGACATCATTACAGATAGCCAGGGGCACACTCCAACACTCAGACATCATTACAGATAACCAGGGGCACACTCCAACACTCAGACATCATTACAGATAACCAGGGGCACACTCCAACACTCAGACATCATTACAGATAGCCAGGGGCACACTCCAACACTCAGACATCATTACAGATAACCAGGGGCACACTCCAACACTCAGACATCATTACAGATAGCCAGGGGCACACTCCAACACTCAGACATCATTACAGATAGCCAGGGGCACACTCCAACACTCAGACATCATTACAGATAACCAGGGGCACACTCCAACACTCAGACATCATTACAGATAACCAGGGGCACACTCCAACACTCAGACATCATTACAGATAGCCAGGGGCACACTCCAACACTCAGACATCATTACAGATAACCAGGGGCACACTCCAACACTCAGACATCATTACAGATAACCAGGGGCACACTCCAACACTCAGACATCATTACAGATAGCCAGGGGCACACTCCAACACTCAGACATCATTACAGATAGCCAGGGGCACACTCCAACACTCAGACATCATTACAGATAACCAGGGGCACACTCCAACACTCAGACATCATTACAGATAGCCAGGGGCACACTCCAACACTCAGACATCATTACAGATAACCAGGGGCACACTCCAACACTCAGACATCATTACAGATAGCCAGGGTCACACTCCAACACTCAGACATCATTACAGATAGCCAGGGTCACACTCCAACACTCAGACATCATTACAGATAGCCAGGGGCACACTCCAACACTCAGACATTATTACAGATAGCCAGGGGCACACTCCAACACTCAGACATCATTACAGATAACCAGGGGCACACTCCAACACTCAGACATCATTACAGATAGCCAGGGGCACACTCCAACACTCAGACATCATTACAGATAACCAGGGGAACACTCCAACACTCAGACATCATTACAGATAGCCAGGGGCACACTCCAACACTCAGACATCATTACAGATAACCAGGGGCACACTCCAACACTCAGACATCATTACAGATAACCAGGGGCACACTCCAACACTCAGACATCATTACAGATAGCCAGGGGCACACTCCAACACTCAGACATCATTACAGATAGCCAGGGGCACACTCCAACACTCAGACATCATTACAGATAACCAGGGGCACACTCCAACACTCAGACATCATTACAGATAACCAGGGGCACACTCCAACACTCAGACATCATTACAGATAGCCAGGGGCACACTCCAACACTCAGACATCATTACAGATAGCCAGGGGCACACTCCAACACTCAGACATCATTACAGATAACCAGGGGCACACTCCAACACTCAGACATCATTACAGATAGCCAGGGGCACACTCCAACACTCAGACATCATTACAGATAACCAGGGGCACACTCCAACACTCAGACATCATTACAGATAGCCAGGGTCACACTCCAACACTCAGACATCATTACAGATAGCCAGGGTCACACTCCAACACTCAGACATCATTACAGATAGCCAGGGGCACACTCCAACACTCAGACATTATTACAGATAGCCAGGGGCACACTCCAACACTCAGACATCATTACAGATAACCAGGGGCACACTCCAACACTCAGACATTATTACAGATAGCCAGGGGCACACTCCAACACTCAGACATCATTACAGATAACCAGGGGCACACTCCAACACTCAGACATCATTACAGATAACCAGGGGCACACTCCAACACTCAGACATCATTACAGATAACCAGGGGCACACTCCAACACTCAGACATCATTACAGATAGCCAGGGTCACACTCCAACACTCAGACATCATTACAGATAGCCAGGGGCACACTCCAACACTCAGACATTATTACAGATAGCCAGGGGCACACTCCAACACTCAGACATCATTACAGATAACCAGGGGCACACTCCAACACTCAGACATTATTACAGATAGCCAGGGGCCCACTCCAACACTCAGACATCATTACAGATAACCAGGGGCACACTCCAACACTCAGACATCATTACAGATAACCAGGGGCACACTACAACACTCAGACATCATTACAGATAACCAGGGGCACACTACAACACTCAGACATCATTACAGATAACCAGGGGCACACTCCAACACTCAGACATCATTACAGATAACCAGGGGCACACTACAACACTCAGACATCATTACAGATAACCAGGGGCACACTACAACACTCAGACATCATTACAGATAGCCAGGGGCACACTCCAACACTCAGACATCATTACAGATAGCCAGGGGCACACTCCAACACTCAGACATCATTACAGATAGCCAGGGGCACACTCCAACACTCAGACATCATTACAGATAGCCAGGGGCACACTCCAACACTCAGACATCATTACAGATAGCCAGGGGCACACTCCAACACTCAGACATCATTACAGATAGCCAGGGGCACACTCCAACACTCAGACATCATTACAGATAGCCAGGGGCACACTCCAACACTCAGACATCATTACAGATAGCCAGGGGCACACTCCAACACTCAGACATCATTACAGATAGCCAGGGGCACACTCCAACACTCAGACATCATTACAGATAGCCAGGGGCACACTCCAACACTCAGACATCATTACAGATAGCCAGGGGCACACTCCAACACTCAGACATCATTACAGATAGCCAGGGGCACACTCCAACACTCAGACATCATTACAGATAGCCAGGGGCACACTCCAACACTCAGACATCATTACAGATAGCCAGGGGCACACTCCAACACTCAGACATCATTACAGATAACCAGGGGCACACTCCAACACTCAGACATCATTACAGATAGCCAGGGGCACACTCCAACACTCAGACATCATTACAGATAACCAGGGGCACACTCCAACACTCAGACATCATTTACAAAAGATGAATGTGTGTTTAGTGAGTCTGCCAGATCAGAGGCAGTAGGGATGACCAGGGATGTGTGTGAATTGGACAATTTTCCTGTCCTACTAAGCATTCAAAATGTAACAAGTACTTTTGGGTGTCAGGTAAAATGTATGGAGTAAAAAGTACAATATTTGCTTTAGTAATCTAGTGATGTAAAAGTTGTCAAAAATATAAATAGTAAAGTAGAGTACAGATACCCCAAAAAACGACTTAAGTAGTACTTTAAAGTATTTTTACTTAAGTACTTTACACCACTGCACACACCCACACACAATCAACCCCTCAGGGCAAGACAGCGGAGGGAGTGGAGGCCAGGCCAGACTACAGTTGTCTCAACCATGACCCCCTCACATAAAGACACACTATTGGTCCGGTCAATATTCCCTAGCCTGCTCTTCTCCCTACGAGCCCAGAAGGTCAGACAGGGCCAGAGTTAACCTTGCCTCTCTGTTTCTGTGCAGCCAGCCTACCAGTTTGTGTGTGTACCTCTCTATCTCTCTCTCTCACTGGGGGTGACCTTGCAGAGTCATTCTTTCATTTGAGGTGTTCACATTGCAGCACAAGCAGATAGGATTAGGAAGCAGCAGAGCTTGTGTGGAACTGTGTGTGTGTGTGTGTGTGTGTGTGTACACAGTCTGTTTTGACCATTTTGCACAGTCATACATGCCCTCAGGGTTATTTGTGTGTGTGTGTGTGTGTGTGTGTGTGTGTGTGTGTGTGTGTGTGTGTGTGTGTGTGTGTGTGTGTGTGTGTGTGTGTGTGTGTGTGTGTGTGTGTGTGTGTGTGTAGCAGAGCATGTGAGCGGAGTTGAGCGGTCGGAAGTCCTGCTCATTGCTCATGGAGCGGTGCTTTCTGGCGCTCCACATCTGTCCCACCCGCTCCGCTAAAAACCGCATCGCGCTCACAGGGAAAACTAATTTGATCCATTCATTAAAATCACAATTTAACCAACACCCATCTATTTTTGTGACTACCTGGACCTACCATTTGGTTTTTGAAGTATTCAAACCAAACCATATGATTTGAATGAAAAGTATTTTAATAAACAGGAAAAGGTGAATGTAAGAAGCGCTCATCATTTCAAATAGGCTACATGTCGTAGTAAACAACATATAAACACTCTAAATAGGTCAGAGCCAGACAGGTAGGAATGAACATGCATTATTTGGGATATATGATTTCAAAGCTATAGCCTACAAAGAATTACATTGTGAAGCATTTGTGAGTGCAACACTAGGGACATAAAGGGACATAAAGGGAGGGACATAAAGCGCTCAGCATTTAAACATTTTGTTGTATTAAATCATTCTAATCCATATATTGCGCATATAGGCTGTGACTTACTTAGAATTAAATACAAATTAAACAGGAAATGCCTTATTAGGCTCAGTCTACAGTGCCTTTGAATTCACTTTTAGACTTTTAGAAACAGGAGTTTGGCCAGAGTCTGTGGCTTCAGGCTCATGCGATGGTGTCTGGAGAGCAGACCGGCAGTGGAGAATATCCTCTCCTCGCTTGAAGAGCCACTGGGGATGCTAAACACACTTCAGGCCATCCTTGCCAGGCTGGGCAGCGATGCAAAGTAGTTTTTTCTATTAGGTAGGCCTAAAGGGATTTAGGCAAAATAACCCGATCAAAACGGAAAGCTCCTCGATAGTGAGAATACAGTGCATTCAGAAAGTATTCAGACCCTTCACTTTTCGCACATTTTGTTACGTTACAACATTATTCTAAAATGGATGAAATTGTTTTTTTCCCTCATCAATCTACACACAATACCCCATAATGACAAAGCAAAAACTGGTTCTTGGGTACGATGCTACAAGCTTGGCACACCTGTATTTGGGGAGTTTCTCCCATTCTTCTCTGCAGATCCTCCCAAGCTCTGTCAGGTTGGATGGGGAACGTCACTGCACAGCTATTTTCAGGTCTCTCCAGAGATGTTTGATCGGCTTCAAGTCCGGGCTCTGGGCCACTGAAGGACATTCAGACACTTGTCCCGAAGCAACTCCTGTGATGTCTTGGCTGTAAGCTTAGGGTCGTTGTCCTGTTGGAAGGTGAACCTTCACCCCAGTCTGAGGTCCTGAGCGCTTTTTCATCAAGGAACTCTCTGTCCTTTACTTCGTTCATCTTTCCCTCAATCCTGACTAGTCTCCCAGTCCCTGCCGCTGAAAAACATCCCCACAGCATGATGCTGCCACCACCATGCTTCACCGTAGGGATGGTGCCAGGATTCCTCCAGACATGACGCTTGGCATTCAGGCCAAAGAGTTAAATCTTGGTTTCATCAGAACAGAGAATCTTGTTTGTCATGATCTGAGAGTCCTTTAGATGCCTTTTTGGCAAACTCCAAGCGGGCTGTCATGTGCATTTTAAGAGGAGTAGCTTCCGTCTGGACACTCTACCATAAAGGCCTGATTGGTGGAGTGCTGCAGAGATGGTTGTCCTTCTGGAAGGTTCTCCCATCTCCACAGAGGAACTCTGGAGCTCTGTCAAAGTGACCATCGGGTTCTTGGTCACCTCCCTGACCAAGGCCCTTCTCTCCTGATTGCTCAGTTTGGCTGGGCAGCCAGCTCTAGTAAGAGTCTTGGTGGTTCCAAACTTCTTCCATTTAATAATGATAGAGGTCACTGTGTTCTTGAGACCTTCAAATACTGCAGAAATGTTTTGGTACCCTTCCCCAGATCTGTGCCTCCACATAATCCTGTCTCGGAGCTCAATTCCTTTGACCTCATGGCTTGGTTTTTGCTCTGACAGGCACTGTCAACTGTGGGACCTTATATAGACAGGTGTGTGCCTTTCCAATCATGTCCAATCAATTGAATTTACCACAGGTGGACTCCAATCAAGTTGTATAAACATCTCAAGGATGATCAATGGAAACAGGATGTACCTGAATCTCAACTTCGAGTCTCACAGCAAAGGTTCTGAATAGTGAATATAAGTTCTTTTTTTTTTTACTGTTTTCACCTTGTCATTATGGGGTATTGTGTGTAGATTGATGAGGGGAAAATTATAAAATGATTTCATACACTTTAGAATAAGTTGTAACATAACAAAATGTGGAGAAAGTCAAGGGGTCTGAATACTTTCCGAATGCACTGTATGCCAGGCCTATTGAGCCAAAATCAATGATGGCCTGTTGTATAGATAATATAACAAAAATGAACAAAACTTCTAAGAGATCTGATTTTTAGTTTATAAATACTTTGCTACCATGACACACTAACGTTACCCACCTTGTTCCTTTCTGTTAGCACGTGCATGTAGTACACCATCAGTTAGTACATTCAGGATACGTTTCAGATTCCACAATGATTCTTTAGTTGTGGACACTACATCACCTCTTGCTCTTTGTCCTCTTCATCTTTGTTAGTCCCCTTGATTTTGCACCTGTGTGTTTTATCAGTTTCTTTATGAAAATATTTAGCGAACTCCATGACAGTAGCTAAAGCAAGGGGCTATGGCAGCAGACAAGTAGACTACAAATGCATGCTGGGCCAGGAATGCCCTGAGCTCGAGTGAGCGCTACTAGAGCGAAATAGGAGCGGGCTAGGAGGCCGATGCTCCAGCCTTTGGGAATCTCGCTCCGTGCTCCAGTCAAATTGGGCACGCTCCACTCCCCGCTTCGCTTCAGCTCCGCTCCAGCTCCGCTCCACTCACATACTCAGGTGGGGGGTGGGGTAGACACAGATGGACAGCTGGTGTTTCTGTGATGGTAAATCACTCAGAGACACCCCTGCCCAAGCACACACACACACACCACTCTGGCCCCACCCCCCTTCACTCTGGTCCCACCCCCCTCCACTCTGGTCCCACCCCCCTCCACTCTGGCCCCACCCCCCTCCACTCTGGTCCCACCCCCCTCCACTCTGGTCCCACCCCCCTCCACTCTGGTCCTTTCTCTGGAGCGCTTTTTACATTTTTTTATTTAACTTTTATTTAACTAGGCAAGTAAGTTAAGAACAAATTCTTATTTACAATGACGGCTGGGATATTTAAATATATTTTACAAATATAGGACGCATCACGAGAAGAGAGACTCCACAACACTACATAAAGAGAGACCTAAGACAACAACATGGCAAGGCAGCAACACATGACAACACAGCATGGTAGCAACACAACATGGTACAAACATTATTGGGCACAGACAACAGCACAAAAGGTAAGAAGGTAGAGACAACAATACATCACGCGAAGCAGCCACAACTGTCAGTAACAGAGCACTTGAAGAGACTGGCAACTGGCCGGTAAAAAAAAAAGGTTTGACCGTTGGCAGGGATGTTTGCTAAAAGACAGGGTGGAAAACACACAGCCCACAGCTCATTTACATTTCTTAAGTAACACACACAGAGATGTGCTTTTATTAACTCATCAAGTCCCTCAGGTCACCAACCGCCACCCACGCCTGGGATAAATTCACACATCAAAAGCACGCCACAC